>NC_133618.1:131726626-131794126 GCF_048593235.1 Sminthopsis crassicaudata | reverse complement strand
CCTCATCTCCCAACTTCCTATTACCTTGGCTTCCTTCAAGTCCTAACAAAAATCCTATTTTTCTATGAAGAATCTTTCTTAATTCCCTTAATGGTAGTGCTATGCCTTTATTAATTATCTGCCTTTAATAACCATCTTTAATTTATCCTGTGTACATCTTGTTTCTATATAGTTATTTGCATGTTTTCTCTCCCTTTAGACTGTGAGGTTATTGAGAATAAGGATTGTCTTTTGCCTTTGATTATATCCATGGCACTTAGAACAGTCCTTAGTACAATAAGGTGCTTAATAAATGCTCAGTGTTTGATTGATTTTTGACTGATTTCTCTGAAATATCTGAGCATTTTATTCAGTACACAAAGAACTGTGTTTCTGCTTTACCTAGTTTTTAACCAAAGAATTATTGCTTTTTGTTCCTATTAATTTCACTATTGCTGAATGCTGTTGACATTTCTTCTATATGTCCTCTATAGAATATATTTATTTTGAAAATAAAAATAAATTAATATTAATAAGATTAAATGAGATAACAGATATATTACTTTGTAAAACAAAGTACTATGTAATGCTAGCTATTGTAAATGTGGTTTGCAGAATCAGTCAACCAATAAGCATTTGTTAAATACCTACCATGTTCTTGGCATTGTGCTAAGTGCTAAAGCTATAAGGGAAAATGGAATGCTACCTTTTGAAATAACTGAGGTGTCACAAAAATGTTGGAAAATCATTACTTTAATTGTTTTTTCAGGATGAAAACCCTAAAATGTCACAATATGAGCCAGCTGTCCTAAGCAAAATGCTAAAAGGAAGAGAGGCAAGATGCTATGAACTTGGGCTAAGCCGTGGATCTATAATTTCTCCCCACCCTAGGAAGATCCTAACTATGCTTTCTCCTCCTCTTTGAAATCATACCTTTATTTTCTGATAAATGCTTATTGAATGATTTATTTTAGAATGTGGTGGTGATGGAATGAGAAAGGCTCAGTTTTATATTTCCATATACAAGCATTCTTTCCCTGTTGGAGACTACAAGATTAGGAGAAGATGTAATCGCCTTAAGAAATATTTTGTGAGAAGAGTGATGTGGTGGATAGAGTTGCTAGGATTCAAAACAAGCTCAAATCCTGCCTCAGATACTTAATATCCATGTGATCCCAGTTACTTAGCCTTTCTATATCTCAGTTGCCTCATCTATAAAATGAAATTATAGGTCTTTCGAAGTCTTGAAATATAATAAGCAGACCATGTGTATGTGTCATAAAATGTTTTAATAGATTATAGAGTAGGCATGTAGATCAGTTGGGTTTTTTTGAGTATTTATATATAATCCATTTTTCTTTTGTTTTTGGTATCATTTTATCCTTTAGATATATTGTACATTAATTCCTTAAGTTCCTCACAATCTGTGTTTTCATCTTGTTGTCTTTATTTATTTTTATGTCTCTATAAATGCATCTAGAACTATTATATTAGAGTTCAAATGTGGTAAATTTCATGTCCTTAATTGTAACAATAGTTTGTTATTTTAAAAAATTGCAGATCTTTTCCATTTTTCTTTCTTTTATTGTCCTTTTTTTCTTTAGCTATCTTTAGAATAACTTTAATCAATTAGACCTCTCAGTAAACTTTCTTTATATTGTTTCAATCCTCCATTGCTTCTCTCTGCTTTGTTTGATAAATATTACTCATATATGTTCAACATAGGATTGTTGATCTAAAATAAGAAGGGATCATTGTTTCCTCCCCTTTTCTGTAAGGTATTACAAATGAGTTTATACTGTTATGAGGCGGTCTTTAAAGAACAAAGGACAATGAAAAGGCTCATAGTAGGTATGAGCAGATTAAAACATGTTACCAATAAGGCACTTTGAAGAACAGAAATGAAAGATGCTTGCCATCAAGGACATTCATGATTAAAAAAAGAAGATGAGTTGATTACTTTATAATAATGAAGGATAATTGGTGATGTGCCATTGGTGTCCTCACAATGTCAGGAGAATATGGATAAAAATTTAGGGTAAATGGATGCTGAGTTGAATTTATGGACAGATATGAACAAAAAGCACTCAGGAAAGGTAGCCTACATAGATTGATATCAACATCACTGAAAGGAGACCAGTGAAATTTCAGATTTATTTGAATATTTAAATGTATCTATAACCAGAGGACTAACCTAAATTTGGAGAAAGCTATAATCAGGAAGCTGACCACCAGGTAATAATTATTTTGGTCATAGTAACACACAAAGACTATCTAGTCAATGATAGTTGGGATGTACTTTCATTGTGGCTATACATAGAATTTTTGAAATATTGCAAAGGTATCATAAGGTGCATACTTGGATAAGTTGAGAATCTATACTTTTTTCAGATCATGAATAATGATAAATGTCATTTAAAAGCATTTTAAACTATACAAAACATTTTATGTATGTTATCTTATTTGATGCTTATAACTACCCTGTGAGGATGCTATTATTATTATTATTATTCCAGTTTATAAACAAGGAGGCAGATAAGGCAGGGAGAAATGAAATGACTTGTCCAGTATCCCAGAGAGTAAGCATATGAGGAAAAGTTTGAATTCAAATCATCCTGTTTCCAAATCTAACACCCCATCCATTGTATCATTTAGTTGCTCTATAAGAGTACTATTTAGCACAAGATTTACTAAATTATGTTTTAGTGTCCTCTAGGGTCTAAGTTCCACTTGCCAGACTAAGTGATGTTTAAACAGGGAAGGAAAAAGAAAATGAGGTTAAGAGAAAAGGTTCAAAAATGAAGAGTAAAAGACAAAGGGAAGAGGGATGGGAAGGGTGGTAGAAAGAAGGAAGCAGAAATAGAGTATAGTTGAGTAGCAAATACTGGATGTGGAGAGAAATAGATGCCTTATATTTGATTCCTGATTCTACTTTTTTCTGTTTGTGTGGCCTTGGGAAAAACTCATATCCTTGAAAGGTCTCAGTCTCATTATCTATGAAATAAAGGACTTGGATTATGTGATTTCTAAAGTCTCTTACAGCTCTAAACATTATGGGAAGTTGATGAGAACATCTGGGTATTGGGTAAATTGTTGGAGTTGCTTACAGTATATTTACCTAAAGGACCATGTTGACTTCTAGGGGTCAGCTTAAGCTCTAGGTACCTTAATTTGTCATTTGGGAATTACCTCAAACTCTATCCATTCTTGTTCCCTATGTCAAAGCAATAGACTACTAGCACCCAATTAAAAAAAAGTACCTCCTTTCTCTTCTTTTTTCCCTTCCCCTCTGCTCCAAGCTCTTTATTCCTGACTTAAAATCTAAGGATCGTAAAAGTCTGAATGCACAAAGAGGATCACTTAGTTTCTTTGCAGAGTTGGGATACTTTTCTACAAAAGAGAGCTCTATTCAGAGCAGCCCCAGGCCTGGGCGCTGGAGTCAGGCAGCAGAAACCAGTGGCTCCCTCCTTCTCCTGCCTCTTGGGAAATGGCAAGATCAGCAGCTTACTAATGCTACCCTCCACAGGCTCCCTTACCTCCCTCACTGTTCACCAGAACATTCTGGTCCTGTTATCCTTTTGCTTCAAAGGGACAGCCAAAGGAGTGTGGCCAGGGGGTAATCTAGAAAGCTGCTGGCAACTAACTTTGTGAGCTCACCTCCTTCCTTCTTCCTGCTGTCATTCATAGGCTGCTTTGATCATCACACAAACAGGAGATGCCCATTAGCAAACGGACCGGCTTGTCAGGATGACACAGTTAGCGACAAGTCTTGAAGAGACAATGCAGGGTAGCAGAATGAAGCTAGAATTTGGGGCCAGAATTTGAATTCTAGTTTTAGCAGGACCTCTGGATGATCATGGACAAATTCTTTTACCTTGGAAGTTATGTTCCCTAACTGGTGAAATTACAATAATAGACTATTTTACAGGATTTTTATATACTAAGTGCTCTCTCTTCTTTAAAATACCACATAAATGTGAGATGTTATTTTTCTCCTTTAAACAAATGGGGGACTCATTCTTTTCCCTATCCCCTATCCCTTCTTCCACTTTTAATTTTCCTGTGAGTTCTCAGGAGCCAAAGGCTTCTATCCAACCTGGGCTGTTTTATGCTGTATCATCTTACTTGGCACCTTTAAAGAGAAATAAATGTTTTGACTCTTTTTACTGTGATTACAGTGGAAAGAGTTCTGGGCTGGAATGTTGGAAGCCCAAGTTCTAATCCTGACTCTACTAAAATATGTTTTATGACTTTGAACAAATGATTGCTTCTCTCAGGGTTTGGTTTCCACATCTGTAAAAGGAGAAGATTGGGCCAGAAGATCTTTAAAATCCCTCTCATCCCTAACATCAAGTTGGAGTCTCATATTTTGGACTTTTGTGATGAAAGGCTGGCATATGGTCCTTATGACAATGTGGTTACCACACCCTTCTTCATACTCTGGGATGCTGCTATATATTATAGAGCCCATGTCTGAGTCCATGTCATGTCATCCTCTCTCTTTATAAATATACATTAAACTCCAAATATATCCTCAACCCCAAAGGAGATAATGCAGTACAATAAAAAGTGCTGGCTATGGAGAAGCATGTAGTAGGTATGAGCAGGTTAACCTAAGGAAACTGAAGAATGAAAGATGTTATCAAGGAAATGCATGATTAAAAGGAAGATGGGCTGGCCACTTGGCTAGGATGAAGGATAAATTATTCCTGGTTCTGCTTACTTCACTTTGCATTAGTTTATACAAGTCTTCTCAGGTTTCTCTGAAATTATTCTGTCATTTCTTACAGCACAATAATATTCCATTACATTCACATACCGTAACATTCAAACATTTTCCAATTGATGGGCATCCATTCAGTTTCCAGTTCTTGACCAGAATAAAAAAGGGTTGCTATAAACATTTCTGTACATTTGGTGCCTTTTCTTCTTTCTTTAATGTCTTTGGGGTGTAGACTTAGAACTGGGATCTCTGGGTCAAAAGAGTATGAATAGTTTAATAGCTTTTGGGGTATTTTTCCAAATTATTTTCCAGAATGGTTGAGCTGGTTCATAGTTTTATCAATTATACATTAGTGTGTGTGTGTGTGTGTGTGTGTGTGTGTGTGTGTGTGTGTGTGTGTATAGTTTGTTTACTGGGATATCTTTATGATGCTTTCACCAGTTATTGGGGGTGGGTGGAGGTTTGGTTTTATGCTGAAGGAGCTAGTATGTAAATGAGTCTGTTTAACTACAGGCAGAATTTTGATGTGGTGGGTTTTCTGAGACTTTGGGCCATTGTAGAAATGCTAGTTGAAATGTGTGGATTAGAGCTGTTTTTGTTGTTTGTTGAGGACCAGGACATCAGAAAGGTGACATGAAGTGAATTGGATTTAAGTGAGGGAGGGCTAGGCAAAGCCACCTGCCTCACTTTCCCCTCCAGAGCCATCAGGGTTCAGTGGCCAGATATGAATCAGAACAACTGGAGCTGGTCCTGGATGCATTGGGAGATCTTGATCTTTTTAAGCTAAGGTCTTCAACAAGTCTCAGTTTAACAGAGGCAAAGTCCCATCAGTGATTAAGGTGAGGTAGAAAGTGTTAAAAATCTCCTCTCAGATCTAGTAAAAAAACAAATAAATAAATGTATGAATCTGGGAGAGGAAGACTCTCAGGGTTTCTGGCCAAAGCAGAAATGACTACTATTTACATTTAATCTGAATCAATCCGTTTGAGGATCCAAACAATGACCAAATGGGGTTTGGCTGGAACTTTGGTGATCATCTGTCAAATGAACTGGAGAAGGAAATGGCAAGCCATTATAATATCTTTGGCAAGAAAACCCCCAATGGGGTCATAATGAGTTGGATATGACTAAAAATGACTGAAACTTTGTCTTGCTGCTCATGTGACAAAGAAACTGGGGAGATGAGATTGAAAAGACAAGAGGGACCAGTTGATTGAAAAGCTGGAGTCTAAGCTAACACATTTTGATAGGATCCAGTAGAGAAACTCAGTGTGAAAGAGGACTGGAGGGGAAGGAAGCTAGAAGCAAGGACACTATTATTGCAAAGTAGGCTTGCCATGAACAGATCTTGAATTAAGATGGTAATGGTGGGAATAGAAAGAAAATTTTAAGTCCAAGAGTCAATGTGAAGGAAAATTTGTAAGCATCAGGGGACTGATTTCAAAATACATTTATATTTAGCCTCTGTTGTCTAAATTGCTAATTATGGATGAAACAAGGTAGAAATTAAATTAAACCTGGCACATGTGGAGAATAGTGGAAAGGTGAGAAAGTCCAAGAAAGAAGAAGTAATTGGGATAAGGCATGTTAAGTTTTTGGTGGTCCCTAGGTATTCAAACAAAGATAGTCCTACAGGTCACAGGAAGTAGTAGTGTTGGAAGTTTTAGCAGGAATTATAGGTATGATGTACATGTAGCAATCATCAACCTAGCAATATAGAGAGGAATGGAAAGAATCTGAATTCAGAGGAATCCAAATGTCAGCTTTCTTATATGATTTCATGGCAAACCACTTAACTCTTAATCCTTTTGTTTCTTTATCTATAGAATGGGGAGGTTGAAGGAAGTGACCTCAATAGTACACCCAGCATCAAATTGATGAGTTTAGGATTGAAAGACACCAGGGAGGGCTTTAGCTAGAAATATTGCAGGGTCACCAATACACCCAGCTTCCACCACCATGTGCCATGGATCCTGTTTTTCCTCACACTTAGTGGCAGCTACATGGTTCAATGCATAGAATGCTGGACCTGGAGTCATTAATGCTATAATTCAAATCAGTCTCAGATAGTTATTAGCTGTGTTACTCTGGGAAGTCACTTAATCTGTTTCAGTTCCTCACTGTAAAAAGTGTAAAATAATATGATTGTTGTGAGAATCAACTAAGATAATATTTGTAAATCATTGAACGTGGTGTCTGGCACATAGTAGAAACTCGCTTGCTTCCTTCTTTAGGGTAGCGGCTAGCTCTAACACTTCCTAATTTTTAATTAAGAGAGATCAGAGATGTCCAAAAAATTATAAAATCAGTATCTCGGAGGTAGGGGACCTCAGAAATCCTGCAGGCCAGCTCAGACCCAAAGTGTTCATGTCCTTTACAACACCATTGACATGTGCTTATCCAACAGATCTAGCCCAGCCTAGAAGCCCAAACATTTAGCTAATGTTTAGGGTTAAGCCTTCCCTAGCCACCTTTCCCAATCATTCTTTATCTTAGGCACTTGCCTCAAACTACAAGAACAGACAAGCATTTATTAAGGTAAAATGAGACATTGCATTCTAAGGTTTCAGAAGCTTGCCTCAACACAACCTAATCCTCCCACAAGTTGGGAGATGATATCGGACCTCTCCCCTGGGTTAAATGGCCCAGTTAAAAATCCTTGAGAGTGTTTTCCCATCAAGAGATAGAAGGATGCTAGGGAAAAGCCTCTTCCTTCTCTTAGGGACCTTTGTGTAGACATTGATTATTAGTATTCCTCACATTTGGCAGTCACATAGCAAGTTTGGTAGATGTTTAATTCAGGGCTTTGAAGGCTGATAGTTGGTGGTTGTAAAGGAGACAGTGAATAGTATATATGATAATGGATGGACAGGAAGCTAGGATGTTAAAATCTGAGAAAGGGAGATAAAGGAAGAACCTGAAATATGGATTTCCATTCTTTTTAGTATACATATATGTGAATAAAAAGGAAGCATCTTAAGTGTAGGTTCATTATGGGGTGTGTGTATGTGTTTGTATGTGTATGTGTGTATAAATATGGTGTCAGGGATGTGTTAGTAAATATTTAACAATCAGCTCTCTGAGAAAAATATACATGACACACCTTTAAAATAAGCATGTTTGACATTTTTCTCTATCATTTAAAAAAGTCTAGATGATCGAAACAGTAAATAAAAGCCTAACTTGTAGTGTTTGCTGATTTCCAAGGTATAAATACTTTCAAAAAAAGTTCAAAAAATTTAATAGGCTAAAGCACATCTCTGGGTATAGTGGAAAGAATCAAAAGAGTGAAGTTCAAATCCTGTCCCTAAGCTTACTAGTTACATGACCATTGTAATTAATCTGTCTCAATTCCTTATCTATAAAAAGGACATAACACGTGTATTGCCTACCTCATAGTTGTTGCAAGAGAAGCATTCTGTAAACAGCAGAGCACTATAGAAAGGTGAGTGATCACAGATTTTAGAGCCAGAAGGAGACTTAACAAGATTATTTTATCTAGCCCCTTCATTTTATGGACAGATAACTGAAAATTTGGAGGCAGGATAGGTTAGGACAGAAGGTTAATGGAAGGAGAAAAACCAAAGGATATAGAAATTACAGGGAAAAAAAACCCCAACAACAATAATATAAACACCATAAAATGTGTTTAGCTTTAATTCTTTTTCAGCTGTCTTATTTAGGGAATTGGAATACATATATACATATATGTATTTTATATATGATAGAAAGCATTAAAACAATAAATAAAACCTTAACTTGTAGTGTTTGCTGATTTCCAAGGTATAAATACTTTCAAAAAATTTAATAAGCTGTAAAAAGTTGATTTAAGCTAGCTTTAGCATATCTCTGGATAGAAAGAAAATTTGGAAACAAGGTGGGTTAAGACAAAAGGTAAATGGAACTAGAAAAACCAAAGGATATAGAAATTACAGAAAAAAACCATAAACACCATAAAATGTGTTTAGCTTTAATTCTTTTTCAGCTATGCTATTCAGGGAATTGGAATACATATATACAGATATACTAAATCTGTAGCTATCTCTCTCTCTCTCTAGATATTACATTTGATAGAAAGCACAGAAAGGACAAAGAATAGTCAGTCAATGAATATTTATGAAATGCCTACTATGTTGCAAGCACTGTGCTAAGTGCCCAGAACGAGGTCCAGGTTGGTCTTGTGAGGTGAATATAATTTACTATCTCAATATGAACAGGGTAACTAGCAGGTCTTTAAAAAATTTAATGCTTAAAGTAAAAATTAAAGATTCCTTCAAGAGAGAAATCTACATTGTCATCAATATTAATACTGTTTTAGATACATTTCTACATATTATAAATGCATATGCATACATGTATATATCTATTTGTGTAAGTATATGCATGTAGGTATATTTATCGGCATATATATGTATATGTATGTTGGTATGAAAATATATGTATATATGTTGGTTTGAATATCTATAAGTATATAAATATAAATAAAAATAAGTAGATATAAATTATGTATATATGATATAGATATATTTATATATTAATTGTTATAAATATATATTTATAAATTAAATACACACATGCATATGTACATACACATGCTTAACTGTAGCCTGCTTGGGGAAATGAGGGAGATTAAAATATTAAAAAAGAATGAAGTAAAAGCTACATAGCAGAGAATAAAGAATAACCTACAAGGAAGCAAAAACAGACAGTCGTGACTTATTATATGTGCTTTCATGAAATATAAATTTATTGTTACATATTTTGAATCCTCGCTGATGTTCTGCTGAGCACATGATAATGTTTGTTTTGGGTTTTTAAATTTTCCTTTTCTTTCTTTTTCTATTTTTCTTATTTTGTATTTAGTTTTAAATAAATAAATACTAATTTTTTAAAAAATCAATGCTAAAGAATTCTAAGTGGATAAAGGAAGCTCAACTTTATTTTGTTAGTGGTGAGAAGAATTTGAGACTGAGAAATCATACCAGACAGTACCATTCAATTCAGCTCTATTCAGCAAATATTTAGAGTGTCATTATATGGCACTTCTACTAGGCTCGTTGGGGTTAAGAAACATGAAAAATTGTGATCCTTATCATCATGAAACTTACAATTTAGTTGGAAAGATAGGAAATTTGTACACATGATTATCATTAGGATTATAGAATTTGGAATTGAAGGGGACATGAAAGATCAAATATATGATGGCATAGTAACAACTGACTTTCTAGGAGTCAAACTTCCAATAACCATTTTATCTACGATTGTCAGTGGCTACTTGAAGGGAAAAGACTGCTGGACATCTAAGAAGACAGATATAGATTCATATTTAGCACTTCTGAGTCTAATTAATAACTGAATATTGTGTAAGAAAGCAAGATTACTGATTTAACTAAGTTGGTTATGTAGCTTTCCCTGATGGTTAAAAGCACTGGAAACTGATGAAAGGAGAAGAAGGGAAAAGGAGAAAAGGAGGAGCAGAAAGACCAATTAGAAAACCACAGTATCTGGGACTAGTTAGTAGAGGGATAAAAATAATTATGGTTTTTATTTATAAAGTACTTTGTATTTGTCATCTCACTATAGCCCTGGGAGGAATGCATTATTATTATCTTCCTTTTATTGGCAAGGTTAAATGACATGCCCAGAGTCACAAAACCAGTAAATGCGAGTTAGGATTTGAACTCAGATCTTCCTGGATCCCAATGCTACCTAATTGTCTCTATAATTCTCTTCCTCTTAATAATCTTTGAGGACATTTCTTATCTGTATTACAGAGATGGCCAAAAATCAAGAAACTAGCATGTTGCTGAGCAATACAGTGGTGGTCATTCCTAAGGATGAACCTGAATTATTCAGAAAATATTAATGAATATTGAATCAAATTATATTCTGCATGTTATGTTTACTATTTTCACTAAAATCCAGATTCCTGGGTAGTCCTAGGTTCTTAAAACCTATACTACAAGTCGAAGTATAAAGCCTGACTTTTGGGAACATACAGGCCCAACAGTGAACCCTGTGTATTGTTCAATGATCAGACTAGCTAAGTTTATCATCTGAAAGTCAGTCACCAAGTGATGAACTATTTTGGCAACAGCAAATCACAACACCATTCATTATATGGGAAGATTGCCACCTGGCTTGGTAGAGGGATGACCCACACTAATGAAATATCAAGGAGCTCTCTTACTAAAGAATGGACATATGTAATGTACTTTAGAAAAATTTCCATTAAAAACAGATTTTTTTTTTTATTTAAAGGAATGAACTTACATTTATCTGGAAAAATGATTCATCAAAAAATGCCTCATTCCCTGAAAAAGTTAGATGAATGAGGTAACTCTGTACATGGTTAATTATCAAAATAAATGTAATTACAATTAGGAGTTTCGAGACAATAAGTGCATTAGGAGTCCAGAGAAGACAGAGATCAATGTTAGCAGGGAATACACAGGAAGCAAGCCCTTAAGGTTGGGTAGAATTTGGACAGGCAGAGAGAAGAATCATCGACAGTAGGGCTAGAATAAAGACATTTAAGGAGATTTGCCTCCTGATGGAGATGAGAAGGTCTTTGCACTTCTTCAGTCCAACACCAGCCCATCTATGGGATCTGCTGATTAGTTAATTGGAAGTGTGACAAATTGATAGAGTTAGCAGGGCAGGGGCTAAGATTTAGTCAATCCATAAATATCTGAATGACTATCCTGGGCTAGGTGTGGAGGGACCGCCTAAGACCACTGAGCAGCTAAGAAATGGAATTGGGATTTTCTGACTTCAAGTCTGACTCTCTTTCCACTAAGTATTAGGACACTTGGGAGATGTCACGCTTAACTTATCCAGCCATTAGTCTAGGGTGAGAGAGTTGGGGGCTGCACCTAGACTACCCTTGATTCCCTGGCTCAGATGTCCTGCACGGTGGTGGTGGGGGTTTGGGGAGCTGGGGGAGGAGAGCAGTCTGCAAGGAGAACAGAGGGAGGATGGGGAGAAGAACTCTTTCTTCTTACTTGTCCTTCTTTTCTCCTCCTCAGTCTCCTCCCCTTCCCACTAAAGTGGTCTGGGACTGATAATCAGACTGGGCAGACCAGAAGAGCTTCGCAGACGAGATTAAAAGCAAATCAAAGAAGAAAAATTGTGGCTCGGTTTATGTCTTCCTAATTAAAACCCCGCCAGTCTCCCTTCTTTTTCTTTCCAGCTAATGTTACACTAACGAGCTGAGTTTAGTGGCATTTATGTAGATAAAAGTCCCAATGATTGATCTCAATGGCTTGTTAAAATTAGTTTCAGTCCACCATATTGATTTAATTCCATTGCTTGAAAGTGCTAATTAATAATGATAATAAAAGTGTCTTGGCCCATTATTATCAGTGGGCAGGCAGGGGGGAGAAGGCTGTTTTCAGTGTCACTTGCTTTGTCTGGGGTGGCCTTTGAAAGCTGGGCCGGGGGGGGGTGCAGAAGGCAGGGACCTGGGGTAGGCTAGAAGAAGGGGTGCTGGAGACCTTTTCCTGAAATCAGGAAACTTTTTTATGATGCTTCTGGAGGCTTCTGGGAAAATATGTCTCAGACTGGGTTTGCTGCTGCAGAAGAGCTGAACTTCCTGATCAAGTCTCTTAGGTAGGAATGAAAGGGTAGTTTTCACTTGTTCTCTGTTTGAATTAAACCTAGGTGCCAGGTAGAAACACTGCAAGACTGAGAGAAATCCATGGCCCCCAGACTGATGCTATCTCAGGGCAGCAGAAGACAAGGTTTAGAAATATAGAGGAAGGAGAAATGAGAAAGGAATGGAGGGAGGTGAGAAGAGCTGGAATGGGTTGAAAAGGATTGGGGAGAAGGTGGTGTCCGGGATGAAGCTTTGGAAGAAGAGGAATGATTTACTCACAAAAGAAGACCTAGCTCTGCCTCTTGGAAGTTGTGTGATCTTGAACAAGTTAATTTCCATTTGTGAACTTGAATTAACTCATTTGTAAAATAAAGATCTGAACAACTTGATCTGCTACTTCCTAATGTTCTGAAATCTGTGAGAGTTAGAGATTCCTCCTGATTTAATTCAACTTTACTTATGTTGCTCAAAGGTATTTCTTTTTCTGCCAAATGTCCCAAGTTTATGTCAGTTAAAAACATATCACATATCACATATATCAGAGGAAAAAAAATCATAAGATTGAGAATTCAAAAGTAGGGAGAAACATACACAGCTAAGCTCTCCCTTCTCTTAATTCTATATACTATATTAAGCTGGTCCTTATTCCTGGAACATTCTTTCTGAAAAATCAGTTAATACTTCCCTCTCCCAAAGGTATGTGGTGGTCTGTGTTGGTCAAGCCAGAGGTACACAGAATGATGTCAAGGGTCCTTAAAAGTAAGGATGTGGTAAGTGAAGTCAGAAGTCCAAATATTAAGGTCCAGGGTGGGGCATTATTGGTACCAGATGGAAGGTCACCAAAATGAACGGGAACATCATGGTGAATAAATAATCGGGCCAAGACTTCATGGGTATCAGAAAAGGAGACTCTTGTTGAGCAGTTGAGGACAAACTGAAAAACAAATGGCATTTTGAAATTAAGCTGAGTTTTACCTGTTAGTCACCCACTTTCTTAATGTGAATCATTAATAACATGGGGCTGGGGGTGGGGTGTTATACATCCCTGCAGCTTTGCTTATCCAATTTCTACCTAACACTTATAATTTATTATCAGTGCCACTTAGAATAATAGAGTTGGGAGCAACCTAAGGTTTTCTTTACTTAATGCATACCTTCCCCCCACCCCCCATCACTTTACAAATGAGGAATCTCTGACCTAGACAGGAGAGTTAACTTGCTTAATTAAGGTTTCACAGCAGTTGGTGGCAGCGTTAGAAATAGGACCCAGATTTTCCAACTTCTAGTCTATGGTAAAATGTTGTCTTTAAGACCTGACTCAAATGCTGTCTTCTCCATGAAGGCTTTCATGATTCCTTGCCCCAAATAATCAGACACCATTGGCTATAAGAAGTTTTTTTTCTGAAGACTCCATTGAATTCACTTATTCCTTTATGTCTTCTTTCTTGTCAATTTACATTCCACCTTGTGTTATTCAATCCAATCCAATCCAATCCAATTCAACAATATTTATTAAAAGCGTCGTGTTAGGTGCTGAGGATACAAATCGGCAAAAATAAAAATCTCTGTTCTCCAGGAGCCTAAATTCTCCTGGGGAGAAGTACAGCATGTACCCAGAAAAGTAAATACAAGATGATTTGAGGACAGAAAAAGTCCTAGTGAGGAAATAGCACCTGAGCTAACTTTGAGGGAAGATAAAGATTTCCAGATGAGGAGACAGCCCATTTCAGACTTAAGGTAAAAACTTGTGTGATCCCAACAAATGATAGAGGTAATGTCAGGGGAAATAGCTAAGTGTCCAGGCAAGCTAAAGCACAGAGCAATTTGGTGTCCCAGTAGATAGTTTGCCAGACCTGGAGTCAGGAAGACTCATCCACATGAGTTCAAATCTGTCCTCAAACACTTACTAAGCTACATGATCCTGGACAAGTCACTCTACCCTGTGTGCTTCAGTTTCCTCATTTGGAAAATGAGCTGGAGAAGGAAATGGCAAACCATTCCAGTAGCTTTGTCAAGAAAACTACAAATGGGGTCATGTAGAGTCTGAAAAAATTGAATAGCAAGTGATGTGTTCCTAGTCAGAAGTGAATACTTGATATCCTTATTGCCAGTCAAGTTAAGGGATTCCTAAATCCAGCCCTAACCCACCCTAGAAAGGAATCCTTTTTTTTTTGCCTAGGGCCACATCTGTAAGGTTCACAAGACTGCTCAGCTGTAGAGCCTTCTTCTTCCCTGCACTCAGTCCTCCCCCTCCTGTGCCCAGGGGCCCAGAATTAGGGTGGGAATCATGGAGGCAGGCATTACGCACAGTAAACCCTTAATAAGTTTTGCTAGTTGACTTACTGACCTAGTACAACAATCCCCCAGCTCTGGTTTTTGGGCTATTTTAGTGGGTTCAGAAGACCTGTGAATCAGCTATCACATTCTTTCTTTTTTTTTTTTTTTTTTTTTTTTTTTTTTTTGCAAAGCAATTGGGATTAAATGACTTGCCTAGGATTACACAGCTATTAAGTATTAATTGTCTGACATCATATTTGAACTCAGGTTCTCTTGACTTCAGAACTGATGCTCTATCCACAGGGCCATTTAGCTACCCTGACATTCTTACTGTCATTGCTCCAGATATTTTCCCCCCAAATGTTCATCATTCTCTGGATAACGAGCTTGAGTTTAGCCAAAATTGTTTCTTACTTGGATTGGGATGAAAGGATATTTAAAATAGATTTGTGTTTCATTCAGTATTGGTGTATAAGTCATAGATAAACCCACATTTTGTGAGATTTCACAATATAGCATATGAGAAAACATAGGATTGTAGGTTAGATATGGAGCATCATGGAGCTTAATTAGGTAAATTCAAGTTGGCAGTAAAAAAGGTTTAAAATGATATTTTGTGCCATCTTTATTTTAAACAAATTAGGCATGTTGGGTTCAACTTTGATGACCCTTCTGGGCTCTGGCTGGTACCTTATGGATATTTGAAAACCATAGTCCTTGTATATAATAATACCATGTCCTGATATAATGAAATCCCTGCTGTCCACTGATGTCCATTGTCTCAAATACAGTCAGGCTGGTGAGTCCATTTGAAATGGTTATAATGTGGATAAAAAGTACCAAAAAGGGAGCAGCACCATTGTGTTTCCCAAGTACAAACCTTGGTTATTCACCAATAATCGGTTTGTCTAGCTTGGGAGAAGGGAGCCCTGGTGTAAAGTGCCAAGAAAGAATCCCATTAAAATATCCCTTGTAAAGTTAAGAATGGTTCCAGGAAATTACTGAGTTTAGGATGGATGGACATGGAAGTAGCAGAATGATTCTTAATTTGCTCAAGGACTCCTGAGGATCATCTGCTTCTCAAGCCTGCCTCACTCATGCAGAGCAGGTAAACATTGTCAGCTGGCACAGCAGGTTTGCGTAGGGAACTGTTGTTGAAGGGCAAAGTCAAAGAATAGTCCATTGGTCAAGCCAATGGTGGTGATAAGTTAGACTGGGTTAGAACCTTGCTTCAGTTCCAAGGCAACAGCATGGCCTCTTGGTTGCTAGACATCCAAATGAACATGCATATGAAGCACAAGCTTATCTACAGTCAGAGTAGAATAGTAGAGGAAGCCAGGTAGACTAAACAAGACATAAACTAGGGTTTAAGAAGCATGCAGTCAATAGATATTGGAGTCTGGAATTCAGAGAGACAGACAGGGAGGGGTTCACCTCCCACATCAGGAAGGCAAAGAAGCCCATGTTCCAGTGCTGGAGGGTGTGGAATAAAGGCTGCTATAAAACTTGGAGCCTCTGTGTGAGAAAACTGGTTTTTTTGTACTACAAGCTCTTTGTTTCTATCCATGTAGGAAGATTGTGTGTGTGTGTGTGTGTGTGTGTGTTTGTGTGTGTGTGTGTGTTTCTCAGACCCTGAACCTGTTCTCTGTTGACCTGGAATTAGAATGTTCATTTTATAATTTTGTTAATGAATTTTGGTTTGATCCTGGTTGTATATGTGGTACCTCCCTTGAAATATTTTTTATACTTATTTCATTATATCTTGTGAAAGGTTAGGACTCATCTGAGTATGATTTTGTCATAAGCTATGTGAACTTTTGATGTCTACCTATGAAGTGCTATAGATTGATATATCAAAAGAGTCATTATAAGGAGAATAAACAATCAGGAGATTCTGATGTTGATACTGAGTTAACATTCTAGCCCAGCCTTGCATCTATTGCACTGGAATCAGTTCCAGGGCATGGGAACTGATGATAAATAGTCCAGAGTCTGTAGGTGAGAGAAACTCTTGGTTAGAAAGGAAGAATAATAAGAAAGGAGTTGAAGACAGATCCTGACAAAGACTTTGAGAATTCACCAAGTATAATACTAAGCCATGCCTTAAAGGCCTTTAGGCAATAGAGTCTGAGAATGCTGGAAATGGGGAAACAGGTGTGCACCCAGGTATACAGGTGTGTTTGTAGGATTGATGGTGCAGGTGGGAAGACATAGCTTCTTGCAGTTGTAACTTATGCCCAGGGCTTATGTAAGATATGTTAGGACATTCTCATACCACTGGTGTTTACAAAGGCATTGTGTGTTACCTAAGAACAAAGATGTAACCATATCTACCTTAAACTAATTATCAACCACATGGAAATACCCATCTATAAACAATACAAGGAGGTGGGTGTTCTTTGGTCTGCCACAGCCACAGGCTCCTCATCTTTGTATGCCTTGGGGAAATGAGGTCAACTCTATCCAGATTAGTCCAACCAAAGAATGGCCCAATTTTTCAGGACTATTCAATTTTTACTGAGGTAGACAGAGGGGCTTGTAGATATTTTCAAATTGAGTATTCTTAGGATAAAAAGACCTAAGTAATATACCAATGTTGAGTAGTCCAGACAAGGCTAAACACAGAGATGGATAGAATTCCTTTGGAATCCAGGGACTATACTCATGGATCTCTGTGTATCATTTGTTGTTTTCTGGGTGAAGGGGTAATCTAACCATCCTAACTCCTGTTAATATTAAAAAGTAGACACTGAGTATTATAAGCACAGAGGATAGGGGATGTGCACCAAGAGCTAACCTTGTAGTCAGAGTGACTGAGTCTCTGTAAAGCACATTAGCATGAGAGAAAGAGAATTCCACATTCCACGAATGAGAGTGAATTCAGTATATGGAAGCCACGGCAATTTGTGCATAGTCCGGTGTGAAATAGTCCAGATTAGCTTTAGTGGATAGGGAAAAGGCAGCTATGGAAGTGCTAAGTGACTGAAACTTGTCTTCAGTAGTTAAGCCTAGGAACAAAGAATGGATAGATCCTATAAACTTTTTCATGAAGATTCTTGCATCTCTAGAGAGTTTAAGGGAAATTGTAGCTTGTAGGGTCTTGTTATGTTCCCCTAGACCTCAATGTTGGCTCATTGTCACTCCTTATTAGCTTGAAGTTCTTAACAATATCTTGAACTTAAACCCTTTGGTTCTAGTCAATCAGTTAGTATGTAAGTGCCTACTATATGCCAGTTATCATGTGCTATGCACTGGGGGATAAAACAAAGGCAAAGACAGTTCCTGTCTTCCAGGAGCTTACCATCTAATGGGGAAGATAACAATGTACATATAAGTTATATACAGGGTCAATTAGAGGTAGTCTCAGAAGGATAGTCCAATCAGAAGAAGGGGGAAAGGACCTTCCAACTAAAGTTTTGATCCCCTCAGATGGCACATCATTCTTTTGGGATTTTTTAAAGGAATCAAAAAAGAATTATTGGGAAATATGTATGAAGCAGTAATAACAAAAGGCAAAATTTATAAGGCATAGATATCTCTTCAGTTCCTCCAGCCTTTTTCTGCTAATTGTTTCCAGAGAATGTGGCCTGGCCCATTTTTAGGCCTTCTTCTCTTCCCTTCTGCCGAGTGTCCTAATGTTGATTTTATCTCCAAAGTTAGCCAACTATATGTTATCTTCTGGAAAAAGATGATAAATAGAATCAGGACAGTATAATAAGGGCTGTTAGAATGATCTAGATAGTGATTGGGTCCTAGAGCAGCTGGTGGAGCAGAATTGGAAAGGAAGGGACAGATAAAGTTATGAGTCAGCATTTATATAGCACTTTAAAATTTGTAAAGCACTCTATGTGTTATCTCATCTTTATGACAATCCTGAGACATTAGCTATCATTCTCCCCAT
This sequence comes from Sminthopsis crassicaudata, assembly GCF_048593235.1. Classification (NCBI taxonomy): domain Eukaryota; kingdom Metazoa; phylum Chordata; class Mammalia; order Dasyuromorphia; family Dasyuridae; genus Sminthopsis; species Sminthopsis crassicaudata. Next base: position 131,775,649 of record NC_133618.1, on the reverse strand, counting down.
CTTACAGATGAGGAACTTGAGGACGTAAAGTGATCTTTTACTGCCAGATTTTGTCAGTCTTTTTCTCTGGCCACTCTGTACCTTTTGACACTGTTGAGCACTCCCTATTTGTGGAAATTACATTTTACCTTGGCTTCATCAACACTGCTTTCTCCTTTTATTCCTGTTTCAGATTTTTGCTGAGATGCATTTCAATCTCCTTTGCTGATTCATCATCTATTTCCCACCACCAGTCATCAAAACTATGTTCTTGGCCCTCTTGTGTTCTCTCTCTGTACTCTTTCTTAATGATCTCATTTACTTCTGTGAGTTCATTTTATGCTGGCTATCCAGATGAGTCAAAAATATCCAACCCTAATCTCTCTACTGCACTCTGGTCCCATACCAGCCTGCTGCAGATCATTTGGAGGTTCTATGAACATCTCAAAATCAACATAGCTAAAATGGAACTCCTTATTTTTACTCCTAACTCCAAATTTATTTATTTCTTGTAAGATCACTACCATTCTCATCTTTGACTTGAATTAGTGCCATTATCTCCTGATAGAAAAGATCTCTGAAAGATTGTGACTTGGGAGCCAATGAGACAACAATGAGATTTCTAGGTCTCTTGTTTAATCTTTCTGTCTTCATTTTTTGTGTCCTCTCCATCTTCACATCTTCCACTCAGCTTCCATTCTGGGTTTGACCATGAATTCCTATTGGCTTGATATTTCTCATAGATTAAAACACAAATTATCAATCAGCCGTCCAAAATTTTATTTTAGTATGCCTGTTCGGGACTATTTTACATAACTGTCCTACATATATTCTTCATTACAATCCCCCAAAATTACTAGAACATTTCTTATAGTTGACATTCTACACTCAATCTTACTTCTGTGCTTAGAATATGATATCTGCTTTCACAATCTTTATCTTTCTACAAAATAAATTTTAGATACTCCTGCCTTCATAAAGCTCTCCTTCCTGGTGTATTTTTTCCTCCACCTAGTCATTAGTGTTCTGTACCTCTTCCAAACTATTTAATTATTTATATGATTGTAGTATCATCTCAGTAGAAACAAAAGCCCAATATGTTTTGTTTTTGTTTTTATGACTAGCACAGTGCCTTGTCACATAGTAGGCACATAATGTTTGAACTGAATTGAATCCCAGTCATTCAGTCAAAAAAATTTGCCCTAAATGGAAAGTACTCTAGATGTGGTTTTATGAAAGTGACTATGGTAAATATTTTCTCTCTTGTTTTGGAATATATGTTCATCAATCCAGGCTATTATTATTTTTGGTGGGGAAGATGCTAATTCATAGAGTACTCACATTAAGATTATAGTTCACTAAAACCTCCAGATCTTTTTTTGTAGGAACTCTGTCTAGCTCCACTTTTCCATATGTTCTTTTTGGGAAATGGCTTAAAAATCCCGAAGTAGAAATTGATATTTATTCCACTAAATTTTCATTTTATTACACTTTGGCCACTTTTAAAAACTGTAAATATCATTCTTTGCAGATGATATGATGGTATACATAGAGAATCCCAAAGATTCAACTAAAAAGCTATTAGAAATAATCTATACCTTTAGCAAAGTTGCAGGATACAAAATAAATCCACATAAATCATCAGCATTCTTATATGTCACTAACAAAGTCCAACAGTTAGAGTTACAGAGAGAAATTCCATTTAAAGTAACTATTGATAATATAAAATATTTAGGAATCTATCTGCCAAGGGAAAATCAGAAACTATATGAAAAAAACTGCAAAACACTTTCCACACAAATTAAGTCTGGCGAGCAAATATATTAAAGATGACAATACTACCTAAACTAATCTATTTATTTAGCGCTATACCAATCAGACTCCCAAAAAACTTTTTTAATGACCTAGAAAAAATAACAACAAAGTTCATATGGAAAAACAAAAGGTCAAGAATTTCAAGGGAATTAATGAAAAAAAAATCAAATGAAAGTGGCCTAGCTATACCAGATCTAAAATTATATTATAAAGCAGCGGTTACCAAAACCATTTGGTATTGGCTAAGAAATAGACTAGTTGATCGGTGGAATAGGTTAGGTCCAAAGGACAAAATAATTAAAAACTCTAACAATCTAGTGTTTGACAAACCCAATGACCCCAGCCTTTGGGATAAGAACTTAATGTTTGACAAAAATTGCTGGGAAAATTGGAAATTAATATGGCAGAAACTAGGCATTGATCCTCACTTAACACCGTACACTAAGGTCAGGTCAAAATGGCTTCATGACCTAGGAATAAAGAATGAGATTATAAATAAATTAGAGGAACATAGGATAGTTTATCTTTCAGACCTATGGAAGAGGAATGAATTCATAACCAAAGAAGAACTAGAGCTTATTATTGATCACAAAATAGAAAGCTTTGATTATATCAAATTGAAAATTTTTGTACAAACAAAATCAATGCAGATAAGATTAGAAGGGAAACAATAAACTGGGAAAACATTTTTACAGTCAAAGGTTCTCATTTCCAAAATATATAGAGAATTGACTCTAATATATAAGAAATCAAGCCAATCTCCAATTGATAAATAGTCAAAGGATATGAACAGACAATTCTCGGATAAAGAAATTGAAACTATTTCTAGTCATATGAAAAGATGCTCCAAATCATTATTAATCAGAGAAATGCAAATTAAGACAACTCTGAGATACCACTACACACCTGTCAGATTGGCTAGAATGACAGGGAAAGGTAATGCAGAATGTTGAAAGGGATGTGGGAAAACAGGGACACTGAGACATTGTTGGTGGAACTGTGAATACATCCAGCCATTCTGGAGAGCAATTTGGAACTATGCTCAAAAAGTTATCAAATTGTGCATACCCTTTGACCCAGCAGCGTTGCTACTGGGTTTGTATCCCAAAGAGATCTTAAAGAAGGGAAAGGGACCTGTATGTGCAAGAATGTTTGTGGCAGCTCTCTTTGTGGTGGCCAGAAACTGGAAAATACATGGATGCCCATCAATTGGAGGTTGGCTGAATAAATTGTGGTATATGAATAATATGGAATATTATTGTTCTATAAGAAATGACCAACAGGATGATTTCAGAAAGGCCTGGAGAGACTTACATGAACTGATGCTGAGTGAAATGAGCAGGACCAGGAGATCATTATATACTTCAACAACAATACTGTATGATGATCAATTCTGATGGACGTGGCCATCTCCAACAATGAGATGAACCAAATCATTTCCAATAGAGCAGTAATGAACAGAACCAGTACACTCAGCAAAAGAACTTTGGGAGATGACTATAAACCACTACATAGAATTTCCAATCCCTCTAATTTTGTCCGCTTGCATTTTGGATTTCCTTCACAGGCTAAATGTACACTATTTCAAAGTCCTATTCAGCAAAACAACTGTTTGGTCATGTATACATATATTGTATATAATTTAAACTCTAACATATTTAACATGTATTGATCTACCTGCCATCTGGGGTGGGGGAAGGAGGGGAAAAATTGGAACAAATGGTTTAGCAATTGTCAATGTTGTAAAATTACCCATGCAAATATCTGGTAAATAAAAACTATTAGATATGAAAAAAAATGTAAATATCTTGTTGCTTCTTTGATGATTTGGTCAGCATCTTAGGTATCTACAAATTTGATGAACTTCTATGACATTTTCATGCCATTGATGAACATTTCAGAGTCAAGGACAAATTTTAGAGGTGCTCCACTAGAGATTTCTGGTAAAAGAGGCAGGTTCAGGTCTATGGAGTTGATAGTTCTACTGAATCATGCTCTGTTCATACCACATCTGAAGCATTATGTTCAGTTCTGGGTACCATATATTAGGAAGGACATTGGATCAATTAGAGAACAGTGCAGCACAGCAAGCAAGATGATGAAGGGTCTCCTGCAGGAACCATGAATGCTTGATCTGAAGATTTAGTGGGTACCTAATAGCTGTCTTTAAATATTTGAAGGGTCATTGTACAGATTAGACCCATTCTATTTGGTCTTAAACAAAATTAGGAATAATGGGTAAAAAATGCAAAAAGGTGGATATTGTTCATTTCAGGGAATAGTATTAGTACTCATATAATATAGTAATGGTATTAGAACTAGGATGGCTTATCTTTAGAAGTAATGGGTTTTTCCTTTCCAAAAAAAAGATTGTTGACCATATGATGGGCATATTATAGAGAGGATTTTTATTCAAGTCAGGATTCTGATTTTTTTCCCAACTCTGAGGTATATTGATTTTGAGAAGTTGGTATCAGTCTAATAAAGAATATTCTTTGGGACAAGTCATTTAAAAAGTTTTTAATCCTACTCTGTACTGTAATCTAATCCACACATCTCCATATGGTCCACTATGATAGCATGAAATACTTGTGCCATTGTTTCAACCTACTAATATAGTAACCCTATTAAAAAAGAACATTAATCTGTTGTAACTTGTTAATGAAGCCATGCAGGTTTTTATTCATCTTCACCATCATCATCATTATCAACACTAATATTTATATAGTCCTACTATGTGCCAGGTATTATTTTATCCTTACAACAGGTATTATCTTATTTGAGCCTTACAACAACTCTGGGAGGTAGTGCTATTATTATCCTTAATTTATAGATCAGGTAGACAGGCAATTAAGTGACTTGCCTAGGGTCACACATCTAGTGAGAGTCTGAGGCTAGATTTGAATTTATGCTTTCCTTGCTCCAAGCCCAGAGTTCTGTTGACTCTGGCACCAGCTGCCACCATCACAACATCATAATGGGTTTTAGAATTTTTCCAGTAATCGATGTTAAGTTCACTGACTTAGAGTTTACAGGTGCCATCCTCTTTTCTATTTTGAAATTTTGATACTTGTCCTTTAGCACAGTTCTCCCATTCTTCAAGATATTTTAAAGAATATTGATAATAGCTCAGTTGTCACATCTGCTGTTTTTCGCAGTACCCTAGGGCACTGTCTCACTATCTGGTTAACAGAGGTTAACTGGTTAACTCACTGAGGACAACTAGATGCTAATGTATCTAGATTTTTTTCAGCTCCTAATGACCATTTTTTGTTCTGTACTTCCTAATCCAAAGATTGCTATCTTTGGAAGAGAAAACAGAAACAAAATAGTTTTTGAGTACTTAATATTCTCACTATTGTCTGTTATCATCATCCCATTTACTTAGGCTGGGATGTCCCTTATTTGAATCTCTTCTTGCTCTGAATGTAGCTTATAGACACAAATAGTCTCCAAAAAACTCCCTCCTTTTAAAAAAGGTCCATAGCACTATCAGTTGATACACACTCTGAACTTTAGCTCTTCTGATGGTATTCTTATAATATTTTTTATTTATCCTATTACTTGATCTTGTTTCTATTTTCTATATGTGTCTTGTAAAACATGAGCTGGGTAGTTCTTTGGCTAGCCACTTTGCCCTCTTTAGACAGTTTTCCCTTTTCTTCTTCATCAAAATCACTTCTATTTGTGACTTCAGGATTTCATCCCCAAGAGTTTTCTACCATTCCTGGGACATTTCCCTGGTAAAATATTAAGCCACTAGATACTGTTTTTTTCTCGATGAACTCTTTGAAGTTTTTTTTTTTTTTCTCCAATTCTAGGGTATATGTTAAATTATGACAACTTTTCCTCTACTTCCTTATCATGAACTTCATAATGGAAAAGTTGCTGTTCTATAGAGTTTTACCATTTTTTTTTTTTTACATTTCCTCCTTGCTGATGAGAATCAAATCTATAATAGAAGTTCTCCTTTTTACTTCTCCCACCTTTTGAAAATGAAATAATCATTAAGGCAAGTCAAATATTTTTCACCTGTTGTGCTTGTGATAAGTGATCAGATAATTGAACTCCATAAATTACTAATAACAGCCTGTTTCTGCACCAGAGGTATGTTTCCTGAACTTGCTCATCCAATACCTCCTTCTTTCTAGGTGGTCTATAGCAGGGCTTCTTAAACTTTCCCCCTGTTTTTACCTGAGAAATTTTTGTGGGACCCTGGGTGTATAAGTATATAAAATATACATGCAAATCAAACATTTACCGATAATAAATTATAATTTCATTAACCCATATTCAGTTACATGATGGGGTTGTGACCCACAATTTAAGAAGCTAGTATCTATAGAATGCTCGTATAATAGTATAATTTGTCCAAGTTAATCCTCATCCAAATGCTTCTCACTATATTTCCTCTTCTTTTTGGATTTCCTTACATAAAGATATCTTTTTAATATTTAATTTTACCCCACTGTCACTTTTATCTGTTCTGTTCTTTCTGAATGAACTTTATCATTTAAGAGCTCTATCATAGTCATATGTTCCATTCCACTAAGTCTTGGTGAAACCTATGAAACCAAATTTGCCTCTTTGTGTTAAGATTTCTACTTCCCTACTTGTATATTATCTATGCTTATTGCATTTTTGCACAGGCATATGAAGCAATAGGTTTTATTGCTAATTCTCTTAAGTATCATCTTCCTCCATTCTGCTAATTTTCCTATGATATACAAGCGACTTTTCATATTACTAGATTTGGTAGATCAATGTGGACAATTTTCTCTTATCTTTTCAGTTTAAAACCTTATTTACTTCACAAGATTAGACAGATAAAATTTTATCAGCCCTCATTAAGTGTACTCCATCTCTGACCAAGAGCTCATCATTTCTATAGATTGTTAGCATTCAGAAATCCATATGATTCCATTTTCAGACACCATCAAGTTGACAATATGGCAAAAACCGGCATTCTATATTTCCATCATAATTTCCTTAGATTTTCCTCCTAACATTCCATAATCCTTAGCAATGCTTTCAGTGTTTCTTCTGAAAGGAATCACAAAAGTGAGCAGGGATCATCAGATTTGAAAACTCTTGGTAGGTTTTTCATCAAATTCTAGATCCAGGCTCTAGGAAGACAACAGACCACTTAGGTTATCCAACTGAGAAATAGCTATCTTCTGGCCCTCAGGTCAGAGTCACTATCCTCTACTACCCAGCTCTTCTTTCTCTGACCATTTTTGGATGACCTTTTATTTGATGGTACTCATGGAGTCATAGTATCATTTCTTCAACTATATAGGAAGCTGCTTCTTCCTAAAATGGTCTATCTCTTCTCTAATAGAAGAGCCTCATATCTATTACTTAAGCTCCAAACATTTAGTCATTGTTCTTCTTCCTTTCCTTCTTCTTGTTGACCTGCTGACTAATTGTCTGATCTCTCTAGATAATGTTCTTTTATCCTCCAACTTCTTTTTCTTCTTTTTTTTAAAAAAATATGTATTTTAATACACATTGCTTTATGAATCACATTGGGAGAGAAAAATCAGAACAAAAGGGAAAAACCATAGGAGAGGAAAAAAAAAAACAAAACAGAAAAAAGGAGTGAACATAGAATTTATTGATTTACACTTAATTTCCATAGTTCTTTTTCTAGATGCAAATGGCATATTCTGTCCAAAGTCTATTGGAATTGCTTTGGAAGTCCTCCAGCTTCTTGATGTGAATTAGTCGTGCCTTTACCTTTTAACACTTTTTATCTTCTTTGTCTGTTTTCTCCAAAGTACTTTTATGTTTTTTGAGGAACATTTCATTGTCCCTGATAACAGGAAGTATATAAATATGTCCTTATAGTCATTTTATCTTCTCATTAATAGGATAGAAACAACTTGCCCTTTGTATACATAGATATTCCTTTATACTGTCAGAAACATACATATAGCATGCTTTGCAGTACACTGCAAAATTTCCCATTTTTATGTGAAATAAAAGCTATAGTCCTTTATCTTCTTTTTAGCCTTCTCAGCTAGTCCTTACGGTTTAGTCCTGTAATAAACTGCCTCTCTGCCATGCCTATTTACCATGCTGAAGGCTGCATTGACAGTGGCTAAAGGAAAATCCATAAGACATATACTTCCAAATACTGTCCTTTGGCTACTTTTTGTTTATTATCCATATCCTTCCCATGTGAGGGTGCACCTCAGAATTCTTTTATGGATCCTCTTCTTTTCTCATTCTATACTCTCTTTTAGAGATCTCATTAACTCCCATGGGTTCAACAATCATCTCTATAAAGATGAGTTAACATATCTAGTCTTCATCTCTCTTTCTCTCTTGAACTCATGTTGTATCCCTAATTGTTTATTGGGCTTTTCTAAGCAGTTGCCCTTGAGGCTTCTGGAGCTCAACATGTACACAAGAGGACTGGTTATCCTTTCCCTCAAACAATTGTGGGCACTACCATTTTTCCAGCCACTCCTCCTTGAAAGCTAGGAACCATTATTCAGTGAAGCTTTAGGATCCATCATTCCTGCCCTCCCACATATCCAATCATTTGTTAAGTTCTATTGATTCTATGTCCATAATATATCTCACATCTAGCCCTTCTTTCTGCCACCCTAGCTCAGGTCCTTATCACCTCTTCTAATTGATCTTCCTGAATCTTATCTCTCTCTCCTCCAATCTGCCCTTTACACAGTTGTTAAATCGATATTCTTACAGCTCAGATGTGAACTTACTTACCAAGCTTCTTTGGCTCCCTATTGCATGTAAATACTATTGTCACTTAAAATCTTTACATTCTGACTCCAATGTCTCCTTTCAGGTTGATTATACCTTATTCCCCCTAATGCACACTATATGCTAGCTAACTTGGCTAACTTGATTTCTTAGTGCACATCATTCCATTTAGTGTCTACATGCTTTTGTGTAAACTGTCTCCCATGTCTGGAATGCTTTTTTTTTCTCCATGTCTGCCTTCTACTTCCCTCCCAGGCTGAGTTCAAATATTATCTTCTTCAAGAGGGTTTTTTTCTGATTTCCCCAGTTATCTATCATTTGTTTGAAGTTACATATGTTTATTTTTATATATCTTGCATTTAATTATCTACATAGGGAATAAGCATTTTAAAATGGCTACTATGTACCTGTATATATGATAACCCTGTGGAGATAACTATTATTATCTCACTTTTACATTTGAGTAAACTGAGGCAAATAGAGGTTGAGTGCCTTGGTCAGGGTCATCCAGCTAATAAGTGTCTGAGGCAAGATTTGAATTCAAAATTTCCTGACTTCAGACTCAGGATTCTTATCTACTGTGCCACTATCTATTTTGGAATTAGGGTTAGGAATACATAATGTAAATGGTTTATCCCAATAGAAGGTAAATTCTTTAAAAGATAGGTACTTCCCCATTGTGCGGGTAATGACTCCTGGAATCTGGAAAATCATCTAAAATTTTGTTCCTCTCTTCATCTCAGAGAAGTTTTCTATCTTTGTAGATTTCCTTTTCTTTTTTCTTTATACTATACAATACTATACACATATTTTATGCATTTATGAGTTTTTAAATGTTTTCTGTGTTGTCTGCTGGCCTTCACATGTTACCTGTAGCTTCTGCAAAACTCCCCTCAAATTCCCATTTAATTTCTTATGCTAACCCACAATATATTGAAACCTCTTTGGGGAAAGTTGCAATGTGAAAGGGACAAGTGTATATCTAGATCCTAATTAATACACATAATGAATCCCTTGAAATGATCACATGGATTCAAATTAACACTATTTGCAGTTTTGATTATGTAAAATATGTTAACTGACTCCAGCCCAATGGCATATGCAGTTGGTATTTGAATAATGCAATTACTTCAGGAGTTTGTTATTTGCACGAATCAAGGCCTAGATATATTTTGTTTTTTTCTTTGTATCTCCAATACCCAGCACAGTACTTTACACATAATAATTACTTTAATAAATGTAGGTTGAATTGAATTTCTCTCTCATTCTTCTCTGGATAAGCTTTCTTGCCTTTCTCACTTTACTGCATATCCCTTCTCTGGTTTTCACTTCCTCCTTCCCTGCCATTGCTTTGCTTTTCCATAATTTCAAATGCTTTACATCCTTGAAAACTAAATCCAAGTCATATTTTCTCTATGAAGGATCACTATGAAGTATCCCTCCTTAGAATTAAGCACTTATCTGACACATCATCTGTGCTTTGTGATATCTTTGGAATTGTTCTCATATTTTGTTTTTAAACCCTTATTGTTATGAATGTTATGGAATATTATTGTTCTGTAAGAAATGATCAACAGGAGGAATACAGAGAGGCTTGGAGAGACATCAACTGATGCTGAGTGAAATGAGCAGAACTAGGAGATCATTATACACTTCAACTTTGATACTGTATGAGGGTATATTCTGATGGAAGTGGATATCTTCAATATAGAGAAGAGCTAATTCAATTCCAGCTTATCAGTGATGGACAGAATCAGCTACACCCAGAGAAGGAACACTGGGAAATGAGTGTAAACCGTTAGCATTTTTTGTTTTTCTCCCCAGGTTATTTTTACCTTCCAAATCCAATTCTTCCTTTGCAACAACAACAACAACAACAACAACAACAACAACAACAAAATTCAGTTCTGCACATATATATTGTACCTAGGATATACTATAACATATTTAATATGTATAGGAATGCCTGCCATCTAGGAGAGGGGGTGGAGGGAAGAAGGGGAAAATCTGAAACAGAAGGGGCTACAAGGGATAATGTAAAAATTACCTAAGCAAATGTACTGTCAAAAAATGTTATAATTATAAAATTAATAAAAAATTAAAAAAAAAGAATTAGGGATAAAGGAGTAAAAAAAAATTAAAAAAACCCTTTATTGTTAAAGTCTTCCTCTGATGACCAATGGTAATGGGAATGTGATCTGGGTTCCTTAAAGACTGTAACTGCTGGTAGGTTTGACCAAGGAGAAGAGTCTTCAAGTATGGTTCTAGAAATGGATGGTATATTATTAACTTGAGCACTACCTCTAGATACATTAGAATAAACTCAGGAACAAACTTTCATAGACCAACCACTGAGTGATCAAGAGGCTGTGATGTGTATCAGTAGAATAAGAACCCAAACCAATGTAATCATGGAAACTTGAAGTATTGCTGAATTTACCTATCCTGTGTGCATACATGACCTCTCTAATTAGATTGAGTTTCTTAAGGGGACAGACTGCATCTTATCTCTTTGGCATCCCTTCCAAGACAAAAAGACAGTATTTTTCACTGAGTGGAAGATGCAAAGAAGCAAACTGAGGCTTGATTCAGTTTATTAGTTAAGAGGCATTCATTAATTGCCTACTATGCCAGACTGAGAATGCAAATAAAGGTAAAGGACAGTTTTTGATCTCAGGAAGCTCACAAACTAATGGAGGAGATAACATACAGATATGCATAGAGTAAAATGGAGATAATTTTGGAAGAAAGATATGAAGATTAAGGAGAACTGAGAAAGGCTTCACATAGAAAGAAGATGGGGACTTTAGTTGAGAACTGAAGGAAGCCAGAGAAATCAGAAGGAAGAGAGGAGGAGAGGCTGCCTCCAGGAATGGGGGAGTGAAAGAATTGGGAGGACCCCTATGCCCCTAGATCACAGAGTATGTGGTAGTTTTAGGGGGTTGGGGAGTGGGTGTGGTTGTAAGGTATAAGATCAATGGAAAGGGAAGAAGGGACAAGTTAAGAAGGATTTTAAAAGAAAATAGGGTTTTCATATTTGACTCTGAAAACAATTGGGAGCTACTAGAATTGATTAAATAGGAGGATGGCATGATAATTTTTGCACTGTAGGAAGATCAGTTTGAGAGCTAAGTTGGGTTTGGACTGGAGTAAGGAGAGATTTGAGGTAGAAGGACCACAGCAGGACATCGTAATAGTTTAGGGAAAAGACCTGAAGAAATAAGGCACCAGGTAATGTCAGGATCAGGAGAGAATGAATAGTAGGTGAGTGAGATGTTATGAAGGTAAAAAATAACAGGATTTGGTAATTAATTGGTACAGGGAGTGGGGTGAATAGAGGGAAAGTTAAGAATGGAACCTACCTAGGTAGCCAGCCTAGATGACTGTGAAAGGAAAAAAACTTCCCATGTCTCTGGGAGAGACAATGAGGCAGGTGACTTTGCACAGCCCTTCCTCCTTCAAATCCAATTCCCTTGCATGTCACAGCAGCACCTGCCTAATGTCATGGTCCCCTTTGAACAACAACAATAACCAAAAGTGGAATGGGTTCTTTTGGGAGGTAAATCTTTGAGGATAAGAATTTTTTTACCTCTTTTTGTATCCTCAGCACTTAGCACAATGCTTGGCAAATTGTAGGTATATAATCAATATTTATTAATTAATAGTGGGCAGTTCCTTGCTGAAGTCAGTTTCTCACTATAGAAGGAATGTTTTTTTTTTTCTTTTTCAGAAATGACCTGGGCTAGATTAGAGCTTCCTAAACTTTTTCTACTTGTGACCCATTTTACCTCCAAAATATTTATGATCCCAGATATGTAGGTATACAAATCAAACACTTACTGATAATAAATCATAATTTCATGATCCCCTATATGGAATCACAAATCACACTTGGGGGCTGGATGACTGAAGAGATCTTTCCTAGTTGAAATTGTGATTTTTGCCCATTTAGTTTAAGTGTGTTGAATAAGTGATAGACTCTTTTTGAGTCACTTGCAGGTATTTTAATGAATTAATTGTACCATGTCTGTTATTTCCTTGGTATCATCAATCAGCAAGCATTTATTTAGCATATAATCCGCATTAGACATTGTGACAAGCACTGGGATATAAAGAAAGGCAAAAATATGGCCCCAGATCACCAAGAGCTCACTTTCTGATGGGAGAAGATAACATGCAATTAAATTGTACATGTAGGGCATATACACTGAAGGCACTTGGAGGGAAAGCATTAACTCTTGTGTATGTGTGTGGGGGAAGGGAATCTGATCTGCACAAGATAGTTTTTTGAGATGAGTCTTGAAGGAATCTGGGAAAGTCAGCTGGTGGAGATGAGGAAGCTAGCATTACAAACATGGGGGATGAAGGGAAAGAGCACTGGAGACAAGAGATGAAGTGTTCTGTGGAAGATATAGATACCAGTGAGGAAACTTATTCTGCCCGAGCAGATCAATACCTGGTCTATAATATATAGTTTTAGAAAATTGCTTGCAGTATAGACAGCTTTAAGTGACTCTCCCAGTGTCTTAGAACTAATATGTGTCAAAAGAGGGGCTTGATTCCAAGGTTGTCTCTATCCATTATACCATGCTTCTTCCCATTTTGTTTTTTAAGAAATTATATTAGTCTTCACAATATAGGGAATGTGGAGGCAGAAACAGAGATTGCAATAGCCTCTTCTTTCATAAGTAGGGATAGGGAAGAGAAGGACCAGGCTCAGTTTCCTCTCAAACACAAAATGAGACCCAGGACTCTTGGTCTGTAAGTGTAAAATGGTGATGAGCCTTGGTTCAGGACCCAAGGATGATCATCCTGTCCCTCTGTGTGGTTGTGAAGAAATATAAATAGTGAAAGGATGTTGGCAGGCTCTATGGATGAATGGCTGCAGCACTTATTATGAAGAACAATAATAATAATAATAATGGTAATAATTATCATGATAATGATGATGATTAGATAGCTGCCCAGGCTCTGCTATCTCCCTAATGGCAAAGACTGTGCCAATGTGAGTACAATTTCTTCAGCTTCCCTGACTTCTTTATACTTCAATGGGAAAGAGGCCCCTGTTTGTTTCCCAAAGTTCCAGTCCCCTCTAAACCTTCATGGCCTAAGAGAGGATAGTCCAGGAAGGCTGGCCCAGCTAGACCGAAGCTGGCACAAGTGAAGGAGTCATTTCTAGTCCCTTTGGTATTGACTGAAAACAAAGTGAAGGTCCCTGAGTTCTCCTATAAACGGTAATGATAACACAATTATCATGCAAAACAAAAATTAAGTTTAATGGTGCAAAGCCAGGATGTACTGGGGAGGTAATTCATATTAATTATGTTTGGATTAAAAGCTTATTTCTTTTGTTAGCATCTGCAAGTAGAAACTTAGCTGTTAAAAAAAAAAGAGAAGTTGCATATAATTACTGCCTCTCATGGAGGAGCAATGTTGGGCTTAATGGAGCATCTCTGCTGTCTTCAAGCTCCTGGAGAATGGTAATATTTCACATTTTATGAAATACAGAAGAAATAAATTACAGGTTTAATGATAAGAACTACTTGGGCTCATAATGAAATCTGATTGGCCAGTTAATCCACCGAGACCCTCAGATGTGAACCATCCGAAAAGGGTAAAAATGATGAAAAATGAAATTAAATGGGAAAAAAAATTCTCACTGCCGCCTTTTCTTCAGAGCCAGGAGAAAAATCCCCTTCAGGCCAAGGAGAAAAATCACCTTCTCAAGGTTTGAAGGGAAGCAGGCAAAAAGGAGGGGATTTCCCTCTAGCTTTCTCTTGGTTTCTGGTAGAAATAAAATGTACTAGATTTCCCAATGGAGGAGAGAGAGAGAGAAAGAGAAAGAGAGAGAGAGAGAGAGAGAGAGAGAGAGAGAGAGAGAGAGAGAGAGAGAGAGAGAGAGAGAGAGAGAGAGAGAGAGAGAAAGAGAGAGAGAGAGAGAGAGAAAGAGAGAGAGAGAGAGAGAGAGAGAGAGAGAGAGAGAGAGAGAGAGAGAGAGAGAGAGAGAGAGAGAGAGAGAAAGAAATGCAGAAGATAGTTTCTCATGAGAACAGAACTCCCAAGATTTTCTTTAGCTAGTTTTTCCCTCACATAGGTGAAGCAAAAGTCACAGGTTTAGGCAAAACTCATCAAAGCATTGAAGGCTTTCCTCAATCTGGATTCAACCTATTCTGGAAGCCTTATTTTGTGTAACTCCTAGAGCATACTTTGTTTCATCCAGACTGTTCTACAAGCTCTACCTTGAATCAGATATTCCATTTGCCACATTCATGAATTCACACAAACTGTATCCCATTACAGAAATGCACACCTACTTAAGTGTCCCTTGTTGGAATCCAAGTGTTTCACTGAACCTCAACTCAGGTTGCATCTTCTTCAGGAAGTCATATTTGATCTTCTCTTCCACCCCAAATAATTAATGCTTTCTGCCTCCTCAGTTATATGTAGATATTCTGTATCCAATAGAATATAAGCTCTTTGAGGTCAGAGGCTGCTTTCTCTGTATATGTATTGACCTTTTTACATAGTAAATATAAAGTAAACTTTTGCTAAATCGAACTGAATTGAAGCAGATATTTTAAAGTTCAGGATACATTCATGCTGACAAAAAACCCAGAGGTCAGATTTCTCTTCCTTCTTCTTAGATTAGTAGTAACTGCAAAATGCATTTCCCTACTTAATTTTGTTTTTTCTTGAAGTGTTTAGCAAAGATGGCCTCCCCAATAGAATTAGCAGGTTCTTATCTCATAGTAAATAATGCTAAATGCTCTTTATTGACCTATAGAGTTTCCAGACACTGCCAGCAGCTCTGGGGAATTTCAGTGGGGATTTTAATCTTTCCAAAAATATGTTCTATCGACATGCTTGCTGTGGGCCAGACATGCAAATTAGCTCAAGTCCACAGGTTCATATTAAATCAAGTGATGGGAAAGTTCCTCCACTGAGGTCTCTCCCTTCAATGCATCATTGTATGAAGGGAGGGGGGAGGAGAATCTTGGTTCTTAAATCTGGACCAGAAAAACAACAACAACAACAACAACAAAACAAACAAACAAACATCCAAAAACAAGTTCTGCTTCATCCTACTAAGTTGGAAAGATTTTTTTTTGTGTTCTTCTTGTCCTTCAAGGATCCACTTTGAGTAAGTGTAAGGTCCTTGGAACCAGGGATCTTAATAGGCTCTTTGGGAAATCTAGTGAAGCTTGTGAATCCCTTTCTCAGACTAATATTTTTATATGCGTAAAATAAAATGTATAGGAAAAGTAAAACCAAAGATTAGTGAAACTAAAGATGTATTTTTTTTCCTGTTCAAATTCACAGAATCCCTTTAGTCTATTTATTGACACCTTGAGGGTCCATGAACATGACTTTGAGTCTTTGCTTTGGGGTTGGACACCAACTTTTTTTCCCTTACAGACACACATGAAACAACTGCCTCTATGGTGAAGGGGATGCTAATGGAGAAAGTCTCTACATTTGAGGCCTAGAAAGTGAAGTACGTGGATAAGTCTGGATTTGAACTCTGGTTTTTTACTTCAAATCTAATGTTCTCTCTTTTAATTATGGCATAATTTGGTTCAGATAAATGGCTGGTACACATTCTGAGAAATGATGGAGAATTTTCTTGGTAACGGAAAGACAGGTTCTTATCTCTTAGAAAAAAATGCTAATGTTCCTTGCATACTTATATGTCTTCCAATCAGTGTGAAAATCTTTGGGGATGAGAGTCTTTTTAAAGTAGTTTTCATAGGAGGTTTTGATTTCCTTTCCAAAAAATAGAATATACTCTATTGCTAATTACAGAAGTCTATAGTTGTTTTTTTTTTAATCACACAAGTCCATAGGTTTATTAAAACATCAAGCCATTTAATGGGAAACTTGCTCCTTGGAATGGAGATCTATGGAGATGATGTTGTTGTTCAGTTATGTCCAACTCTTTATGATCCCATTTGGGGTTTTCTTGGCAAAAATACTGCAGTGGTTTGCCATTTCCTTCTCTAGCTCATTTTGCAGATGAAAAAACTGAGGCAAACTCAGGGTCACACTGCTAGTAAGTATGTGATCCCAGATTCAAGCTCAGAAGATGAGTTTGCCTGACTCCGCTGTGCAATCTAGCTGTCCATTCTCTGGAGGTAAGATGGTACAATGCAAACACAGGATGAAGATAAAACCCTGGTTCATTCATCCATTTTCTTCACTTCTGTAGACCTGGATTTTCTCATCTCTAAAATAAGGATATTAGGCTAGATAACTTATTTTGTTTCTCACAAGTTTAAATACTATGATCTCCTATGCAGGTACATATATATCTTTGAGAAAACTTGGGATGTTGCTTAGCAAATAAACAAGTTACCTGTAGTTTAATAGTCTTAGACATTCTTCCATTCCAGTTAAAAAAGCAGTTTATTCATGGTTAAATAAACATCTAGGCTGGGATGTTATCATTGTTGCTTCCACTACTGACCCAGAGATGTTCAGAGCCAGACTCCTTGAGGTCTCAACTTCATTACTTGGTAGATTTATGACAAACCACCTCAGGGGTTTCAGGAGCAGGTAGCCCTTTGTGGGGAGTGTACTTTGTGAAAATTTCCCTGGAATTTGTTCCTTGGCAAAGTCTCCTTCCCTGGGCAAAGAATCCCTGCCAAAATTCAACATGGTAAAGCAGAAAAAGGCTTAGCCTGGAAGTCAGGACACCAGGAATTTATGTGACCTTGGTCAATGCTATTTTCCTTCTCTGGGTTTAAGTTTTCCCATCTGTACAATGAGCCTGAATCGCCCCCACCATCCCTTTCAGCTCCTAAATCTATGGTCCTCTGAGTTATGAGTCTGGAGGAATGACATCACTTTCCCAAAGATGGCCAAGGCCAAATATACTCATATAATTCCAGGAAGCAAGGCTTCCCCCAGCAATGGTAGAGAAGGGAGGCAATGGAGAAGAAACGGTGGACTAGAGATGCGAGAACGGCTCCTTCCTGTAGATCAGCTTTACCAACTGAACAAACTCTGCCTTTCAGTCAGAGACCATTTATCGTTGCCTGCCTCCCATCTCCTTTCTCTGCTCAGTCAGGTCGCAGCTTTGAGAAATTGATTGAAGTCTTCCATCACCTGGACTGTAACTAAAGAACACAGGTGTATTTCTCACAGGCAGGAGTGTAATTGCCTCTCATTTTAGCTTCTTCCAAACCTCTCCCTTTCCATACACAGGCAAAGAGGACATCATGTGGAGTCATGTATAGTAAATAGATAATCATACTTATTGTTCAATCATTTTTTAGTCATGTTTGACTCTTCATGACCCCTTTTGAGATTTTCTTGGCAGAAATACTGGAAGGGTCTGGCGTTTCCTTCTCCAGCTCAGAGGAAAATAGAGTTAAGTGACCTGCCCAGACTCATACAACTAGTATCTGAGGTCACATTTTAAATCAGGAAGATGAGCCTTACATTACCATAATAAATGTGCATATTAGACATATAATCCTTTCAGTTCTGGTATTTTATGATTCTAAGAACCATTCTTTTCTTAGGGATTCTGGGCATTTCTCTCCAGTCTTATAGGACCCAGTAGTATATCACTAGATCATAACATTTTAGATCAGAAAGGGATCATTAAACTCATGGGTTATGGTCCAACCTCCTTATATAAGATATGAAGAAAGAGACCAAGAAATGGTAAGGCATTTGCCCAAAATCACAGAGACGAAAATAGCAGAGCCAGGACTACAACTTGCATCTCCAGAATGAGTAAAAGTGATTTTTCCATTTTATGGAGCTGTTATACATGCGTGGCATGTGGTGTGTCTCATATGTTAATACTGTACAAATACATTTTGAAAAGCACTGATCACTGTTCACCAATCTAAATTTTGTGGCACCCAGGTGGCATAATGGATAGAGTACTAGATGTGGTGTCTGGAAGACTCATCTTTTTGAGCTCAGTTCTGGTTATAGACTAGCTGTGTGACCCTGGATAAATCATTTAATCCTCAATTAATAGCTCAGTTCCCTCATCTGTCAAATGAGCTGGAGAAGAAAATGGCAAACCACTCTAGTGTCTTTGACAAGAAAACTTCAAATGGGATCATGAAGAGTTGGACACAAATAACAACAATAAAAGTTTTGTTCTCTAAAAAATGAAAAGATTTATCTGGTTGACCTTTGAGGTTCCTTCCAGTTCTGGATACTATAATAATCATGCTATCGGATATTCATGTCCTCCTGTTCTCATTCTCAAATTCCTGCCAACCTCTGCTACTCCTGCAAATTAAGTGATTTCTTCAAGGTCATGCAGATAGTAGATAGGTAGGTGGAAGATCTGGGAATAAACCCAGTGTTTTTTCAATGTGAAAAAAATGTTTTGGGAAAATTGACTTTACGACAGTCTATAAAATGAATTTATACAGAATGTATAAAGCAGCAGCAGCTGCTTGATAGCTAACAGGATATTTCCTCATCTTTTGCAATGAGGAGGTTGAATAAGATGGTTGTAGAATCACAGAATGTCAGAACAGAAAGAAGCTTTAAGGATCTTACAGCCAGCCTTCTTTTTTACAGATGAGTAAACTGAGGTCCATAAGCACAGTAGATAGGAAAGAAAGCCACCATTTGAACTCAGGTCATCTGACTTCAAGGTCAATAATTTGTTGATTCAATAAACATTTATTAAGTATATATAGCTTTATTTTTATGAGCTTAGGTTATTGCCATTGATAATGGTCCATGAGCTTCCTGCTTCTGGGACAAAGTTGGAAATAGTGGATGCCAAGGAATTGAAATGACTTCAGGTAACTAGAAACAGCATGTACCCAATTCCAATTCTCTTTCTGTCATTGGATGGTGGATTATTATGGGACATTAGGGTTTTGTTTTGCTGTGCATCTTAGTTAATCAATGAATCAATCAACCAACATTTGTAAAATCCTTGGTTTGCCAGATTGTTGTGGTACTTTGCAAGGCAATGAATGAATGAAAAAGGTATTCTTAAGCAATAAAAATTGCTTATTTTTATAAGTTTAATATTTTGTGTTTAATATTTAAGCAATACTATTACTAGGAACTTTCTTAAGTGCAGGAATGGATACAAACGCAAAAAGCAAAACAATCTCCTACCCCCAAGGAGCTTATATTTCAATAGGAGAAGATAATTTGTTTAAATCAGGGATAGCCAAATATTTTGGTCTAGGAAGTCGTACAGTTTGTGAGTAGAATCCTTCTCTTTCAGGTAGTGTTAATTTAATCATTGTTGTCAGCATTAGTAGAAATGATATTTCTGAGTACAGAGTGATAGTGAGTAGTGGTATGTGATTGATTGGTAATATAACAAGAAGATGATTGAAGTGCATTTTAGGATTGATTAAGTAAATTCTCACCAATCAGAAAAGCATGGAAATATGAAGACAAATATGAAATAATACCTTCCCTCAAGGAACTTACATTTTATCAGAGGAGATGATATGTACAGATAGAAATATATACAAAATATATGCAAATTAAAACAAGAGAGTTCAACTCCCTTATATTCAAATAATGAAACTAAAGTATAGAAAAATGAAGTTGCTTGTCTATAGATGGCTAAGGCTAGGTACACTCTCATTAGAATAAGACATCTTCTAGCAATGATTAAAAAGAGAGGGAGATAGAAAAGAAGGAATGATTGAGGATTACAAAACTTAGTTTTTTGATATATTGGAGTCTGAAATGGCTATTATATAATCAATTTGAAGTGTCCCATAAGCTGAATGAAAGGTGTGATGAATGAATAAGGTGATGAAATAATGGAGCTTAAGAGGGCTAAATATACACATATGGGAATCATCTTTGTAGAGATAATAATTGAATGAATGGGAGCCAATGAAGTCACTCTCAAGAAAATACAAATACCATCAGCCTTGGCAAAAACTCACAGTTAAAAGGTGGGATAGGGATGATAATCCAACAAAGAAGATTGAGTGAGAAACCATTGGGAAAGCAAGAGGAGAACCCAGAGAGAAAATTTTCATAAAAACTCAAGAGAGGAGAGAGCATCCAAGTGTAGACAGTGGTCAACAGTATTGAATGTTGCAGAGAGGTTAAGAAGGATGAGGATTGGGATAAGGTTGTCCGATATGATAATTAAGAGATCATTGGTAACTTTGGAGAAAGTAGTTTCTGTTGAATGATGAAGTTTAGAAGCCAGTTATTAGGGGCTGAGAAGTAAGAACTAGCCTTCTCTCCCTGTCCCTAAGGGGCGTACCTTGGGACAACACCTTTCCATTAGTAAAGCCCCTGACAGTAGATGTCAATTTAGTCCAACCTATTAGGGGACTGAAGAACATGCCATATGATAATTGGTTGGAGAAACTCGGAATGTTTAGCTGGAAGAAGAGTAGATGTAGAAAGGACATGATAGCTGGTTTCAAATATTTGAAAGGCTGTCATACTTGGAAGACAGATTAGACTTCTTGGCCCCAGAGGAATGAACAATTGGAAAAAGTTGCAGAGAGGCAGATTTCAGTTCAATATAAGGGGAAAAAAAACTTCCTTCCAATTAGAGCTATCCAAAGGCACAGTGGACTGCCTTGGGAAGTGATAATAATGATAACTGACATTTATATAGAACATTGAAGTTTTCAAAGCACTTTATATGTATGATCTCATTTGAGTCTCACAACATATGAGTTAGGTACCCCAGGTATTAGCAGTGGGCTTTTCCTCAATCGAGATCTTTTAGGAGAGGTTACATTGCCAATTTGGGAGGATGTTGGGAAAGAGATTCTTCTGTGTTTGTGTGCGCATGTATGTATGTATATACATAAACATGTATTCAGGAACACACATATGTTGGATTGAACCTCTGAGATTATTTCTAATTCTATAATTCTATATTCTACTGGAATACTTTCTTGTATTCTTATATTCCTTTGTGCATGATTAAAGATGCAACCTACTTTTATCCTTTCCTCCAATAGCATCGTCTTTGGAAAATTCTATTTTCCTTAAAATGGCATAGTACATTTTTTAAAAATCCTCCTTATTTTTTGACAGTTACATTTTTCTGTAAGCTTTGAATTCAGAAAATCATTTTCTAAATATGACAAATTATTAATATTTCTGAAGCATAAGGTTCCCCCTGCCACCACCCCCTGCTCTCTCTTAAAGCATATTCTGCATTCCTTGGGGGAGTGGATAGAAATTTGAGGGAGGCAGACATTCCCAGCACTACTTCTGTAATCTTTCATGAAGAACTCAGTCCTCTTTGGGCCATCTGGAAAGTGGCATTTTCAGACAACCTTTCTCCCTTTCCCAGACTTGATTTTAGGATGAAGGGAATGTTACCTGTGAAAAACCTGGACTCTTTCCTTGCTTTACAAATATATATTATTTTGTTTTCACAACATTTCTGAGAGGTATTGCTATCAGTAGGGTCTGACTCTTTGTGACCCCATTTGTTTTTTTTTTTTTTTTGGTTTTTTTTTTTTGGCAAAGATACTAGAGTTCATTATGCAGATGAAGAGACTGAGGGAATGTTATTTGTGAAACAGTTGGGAGAAAGGTGGCTTCCTATGTGATTTGTACAGAAGAACATATTAATCCATTGTTGTGAACAAACAGAGGGAATTTATTATCAGAGATTTTGTCTTGGCAATGAAGTCCTTACCTCAGAAAGCATGCAGACAGATGATGACCTTTTTTCTTTGCTTACCAGGCATTTTATCCTTGGCCAATGGGCAAGTGGGTGTTTGCATGGCAGTGAGCTGGCTTTTCCCAAGGACTCAACTAAAGTTAACTCTCCTTTATCTGCCTGCTGATTATCCATTTAATGAAACAGCTGTCAAAAAGTGTTAATCTTAGCCTGGCTTCCCTACATTACACAGCACCCTCCTCTTCCTCCTCCTCCTGCCCCTCTCTTACCCAGATGATGTGTGCTTAGGAAATGCAAACTAATTTTAAAATTCGTTCAAGCAAAACATAATTAGGATGGTAAATCTGCTGCCAAAAATAAAATCATCTAATGCATTCCATATATTTAGCCTTCCAAGCTAAATATAAATGACTTTTGGGTTAACCAGAGTTTGGGATTATCAGCATCACTGTTCATCTCCGCTAGTGCAGATAATCCAAAATTGACTATGTTTCTCTCCTGGACAAATTAGCCCCTTTTGAAAGCTGTCTCAATTGCCCTCTACCTCCAATTCCCCTACCTCAGGCCTCCAGAGTATTGCTTTTTTTTCCCTTTTCATTCCACTATATGTGTGCAAAATTATAAGAGATAGGATTAGAACTGAGGTATGGGGAGATATTTTGCTCAAATCCCACCTTCCTCAAGAAGCTTTTTATTAGTTCTTCCCTTTGGGTAATTATCTTCAATTTTCCCTATATATGTCTTTCTTCTTTGTCTATAATTTTTGTCTACCAGAATAGGTTGTGAGCTCCTTGAGAGCAGATTGTCTTTTTTTTTTTTTTTTTTTTTTTTTTGTATTCCCAGCGCCTAGTACCAATACTAGTATATATATATATATATATATATATATATATATATATATATATGTATATATATATATATATATATATATATATATATATATATAATTAATAAAATGCTTGTTGAGGTGATTTGTCTTGACTCAGAGTTAGAATTCAGTTATATGGTGGAAGTGGTATGGGAAGACACTGAACAAATGCTTGTTGATTTGACTTAACTACACAAAGTTAAGTTTCATGGGAGGAGAGTCAACAGGGAATGGGGAACTTCCAGGAGAGATAATTTTTTAAAGAGTTAAATGAAGCAAAATGGTACAGTAGAGTGATTCCTGGGCTCAGCATCAGAAGACACCTATTTCCAATCCCCTCTAAAACACTTACTACATGCCTCAGTTTCTCTAACTGTAAAATGCAGATGATTGCTATAGGCTTTACTTGTACAGTCATTTGAGGGCCAGATGAAACCAATGTATGAAGTATATAAAGCTCTCTATACAGATACTAGCCATTCTTATTTAAGACTTATAACACTGCTACTTTCCAAGAGGAAACTAACTGAGTCTGGTTTGTTATCTTCCACTCTTTTCACATCAGTCCTCTTTATTGGCTCGAGCTCAATCCAAATATATGATGCTATGTATTCATTAAAAATAATAAGGGCTAGCATTTATATGATGCTTTGAGGTTTGAAAAGTGCTTTACAATTATCATCTCATTTTATCCTCACAAAATCCCCTGAGAGGTAGTGGTGGTGATTTTTGGTCATGTCTAACTCCTTGCGATCCCATTTGAGGTTTTCTTGGCAACGATATGGAAGTTGTTTGCCATTTCCTTCTGCAGATCATCGTATATGTATGGGGAAACTGAGGCAGACTGACTTAAGTGACATACCCGGGGTCTTACAGTTAGTAAGTATTTAAGGTCTAGTTTGAACTCAGGAAGATAAGTCTGCACTCTATCCACTGTGCCATCTTACTGTCCCATTTTTTCATGTTACAGAGGAGAAAACTAAGACAGGTAGAGGTTAAGTGGCTGGCCCATATCACATAGCCCATATCATCACATAGTCTGAGAGCAGCTCTAGACTCAGCCTTCTGTGTCACCCATGACCAAAAGTATATCTGCCTCATGGGAAACAATGAAGAGAAAGGCATGATGCTGCCCAAGGCTCACGGTATCTCTAAAGGAATTGACACCAGCTTGCCTCCAACAACATTAAACAGCACAAGAGGAAGTAAAACTGTTACTTAGTATAACTTAGCCTAGAGAATGTATATAAAGGAGAAGAGAGAATATAAAGGAGATAGAGCTATTAGCTATGCCATGGTGTAGTGGAAAGAACTCTGATTCTGGGGGGATCTTTTTGAACTTCTGGTCTCTTATCTGTAGGCAGCCTTGGGCAAGCTCACTTTAATAGACCTCAGTTTCCACAACTGCAAAATGATAGGAATGAACTAAATAATCTCTCTTCCAGTTTTAAATTTTATGATTCAAGTGAGATGTGAGAAGGAATGGTTGAAAGGAAAAATTTAAAGGGTTCAGTGAGGAAAAGGGAAAAAATTCCAGGCAAGGAAAATAGCATGAAATGAATGAAAAGGTGGAAACAAGAATGGGAGGAGGTGTATTTAGGAAAGGAGAAAGCCTGGATTAACCTCCAAATTTAGGAACTACATTAAACTTGTCTATCTGGGTTTTCTTGCTCAGAAAACCAAAACTAAAAACCAAAAACCAAAAATAAAAAACAATCCATTCCCCCAACCCCTCCAAACCAACCAACCAAATAAACAAAAAAGATAAAGGAAGCTTGTGAATTATAGGGCTTTGATTCTCAACTTCAAATTATGATCCTCAGAAACAAAGGTATTAAATATCCTGCCTGGGGGCAGCCTGCAATACTCCCCTGAATCAGATTAAAATGTAATTGGGAAATATTTTACACAATAAGGTAATACAATGAAACATAGATAAGGTTAACATATGGTTTTCTAGGTCAACATTCAGTTTGCAGGGATTTATAGTTGATTTAGCAGCCCTTGTTTATATCTGAGTTTGACCTCCAGTGCTCAAGAAAGTATCAAAGCAGCATCAAGGCTTGGTGGTCATTGGTTCTTCTCTCCACCATTGCTCCAACTTGAGCTATGGCAGGTGCCACATCACTTGAGAAGACCAAGCTAGAAAATAAAGTGTGTGTGTGTGTGTGTGGGAGGGGAGGGTGTGTATGTGTGTGTGTGTGTGTGTGTA
Organism: Sminthopsis crassicaudata; assembly: GCF_048593235.1. Taxonomy (NCBI): domain Eukaryota; kingdom Metazoa; phylum Chordata; class Mammalia; order Dasyuromorphia; family Dasyuridae; genus Sminthopsis; species Sminthopsis crassicaudata. The sequence continues at coordinate 131,750,422 of NC_133618.1, read as the reverse complement.
GTGGGTTAGGACTTAAGAGACTTAGATTTAGGTCTTCCTCTATCATTAGTCACTTGTATGTTCTTAGTCAAGCCATGTTGTTTTTGTGGGCTTCTCTTTCTTCATTTAGATGGCCTATCCAGACCCCTTTAAGTTCTAATAATCTATGAAATGAGTACTTCTGTCCATTATTATAGGTCTTCTTTTCAAATTGCTTCATTCCTAGCTCTGACTCTGCTCTAGTTACTAGTTTTGGAACAAATCACTTAATTAATCTGCTCATTTCTCTTGGTTCCTTTTTCTGTAAGGTAAAATCAAAGGTTGGAAGGACTTTCTTAGCATATATAAACATAAAAAGCTAAGAATATAGGTAGGCATGAGGGAGTACCTGGACATAGTGTTATTTCAATGTCTTTGCCCTTCCAACTCAACATGAAAGAGTGAAAGAGTTTTGGAACTGAGAAGCTGGTGAACTTTAGACTTGAGAACCCTTCGTGATTTTTTGGAAGACTATCATATACATAGATGCTGACCCAAAGTAGTTTAGCATGTGGAATTAAGCGGGGACTTTACATAGACTTTCTGACTCTGTGATAGAGAGAAGTTTCTGATAGAGAAGGAATCATTAATGACCAGGAAATAAAATGTAAAAAAAAAAATAGAATAAAGTCCAAGTGTAGTAATTAGGTTAGATAACTCTGACTTCCTAGAACTTGGTGCCTTGAGGCAAGAAATCTACTTCTGGAGAGGAAGCACTCATTCTAGCTAAAGCTTGGAGAAAAAGTTAGGTCTTATGATGGAAAAAAATGAAAAAAAAAAAAAGGCAGGAAAGTTTTTTCCCCCTGATCCAGTGATTGCATGTTTTAGATTATCTGTTTTATAAAAGAGCTGTATCAAGATAAGTCTTCTGGATAGGAGTCTAGGGACTCCATGTGAAACCAGAAGCTAGAAACAAAGAAGAATCTTATAATTTCATGTTCAGTAGAGCTGCACCTGATGCCCTGACTAAGGGACTATAGCATCAATAGTCACGTGAGATTAACATAGAGCAACATCTGAAAGGACAATGCAAAGATTATGCATCCAAGTGAAAAATCTGAGTGTTTGGCAGAAAGCTGCAGGCATGGCAGCCATACATGATAATCAGGAAGAAATCCCAATGGTGATGACATAGGCAGCCCAGTGTTAGAGGTGCTAGGCTCTCCATAAGAGTACCTTGGCCACAAGTGGCCTTTATGTGTGTACACTTCCATGTGTGTATTTTGGTCCCATGCCTTTCCTGTGTATATTCTTCTATGTGCCTATTCCTTCTACAAATGTTCTCTACATTTTTTCTTCTTCCTACTAATGGTGATTATATTTATGAAAGAATATGCTCTAAATTTGCATGGGGGGATATTTTATTGCTACTGTTCTATGTTATTTTAACTTTATCATTAAATTTTATTTTTACTTCATCATTCAACTGAAATAGTTCCCTCAAAATTACCAATGATCTCTTAATTGCCAAATCCAATGTCCTTTTCTCAATTATCATTCTCCTAAACCTCTCTACAACCTTTGATCCTGTTGATCACCCTTTTATGCAGAATACACTCTTTTCTCTGACAATATTCTCTTCTGGTTCTCCTCACCTCTCAGACAGCTCCTGTGCTGGGTTTTCATCCAGCTTGTTCCTGCTAACCATGTATGTTATACAGGGCTATGTCCTGGGCTGTCTTCTCCTCCTTTCCTAGATTGAATTATCATCTTTATGCTGATGATTCTCAAATCTGCTTATCCAACCCTAATATCCCTTCTGACCTCTAGCCTCACAATTACCCATTAGAAATCTCAAATTAAATGTCCCATAGACATCTTAAATTCAACATGTCCCAAACTAAAATTATTATCTTTCCCATCTAAGTTCTCCTTACTTCTAAATTTCTATATTACTATTGAGGACTCCACCATCCTTCAAGTTTCCTAATCTCAAAATATCAGTGTTATCCTTGGTTCCTTTCTTTTGCCACCTCCCCCTTGTCTCCTCTTTCCCTGTCTTACATATCCAATCTGTTGCCAAAGCTTTTGACTTATCTTTGTAACACCTTTTGAATATATTTTTATCTGTACCAATATTGCCCTCATTTCCTCACTCTTGGAATATTGAAATGATCTGCTCGTTGATCTTCCAGCTTTAAGTCTCTCCCTATTTCAATTCATCTTCTACTTAGCCATCAAAGCAATATCCCTAAAGTATAATACTATACATTCGCCATTGAGTATATATGGTACTGTCCATACATAATCAATAAACTCCAGTGACTCCCTATCACTTCAAGGATGAAATAGAAAGTCTTTTGTCTAGCATTCAAATACCTCTACTATGTATTCTGATCTGTCACTGGCTTTCTAGCAATGGCTTTCTGACTATTGCTAGAATGACAAAACACTATATCTCTGCTCCAGATCTTTTCACTGGCTGGCCTTATTCCTGAAAACTCTCCCTCACCTCAGTCTCCTGTCTTCTCAAGCTTTCTTCAAGAGTCAATTCAAGTCCTACTTTGTGTAAGAGATCTTTCTTCTCTCTGAAATTACCTCTGATTTACTGAGTATTTCCCATAAAAATGCCAGTTTGTCCCAGTACAACTGGCACCATATTTTTGCTCATCCCTTAGCATAGTGTCTGGTGCATAGGGAGTGCTTAATTAATCCTTGTTAATGAGGATGATTTGGGTTATAATTGGGTTATAATACTAGAAGCCATGGTTTATTGAGTACCATGTTGTTGTTTTTGTGATTGAACCTTCGTTCTCAAAAAGGACCATGTCATTGGAAAGGTGATGTCATGACATGCCAGTGAATTGGATTTAAGTGAGGAAAGGCTCACTTTCTCCTCTGGAGCCATCTGGATCCTGTAACAAGATCTATAGATCAGGAAGAATGGAAAGCACCATGTTAGGAAACAGTGAAAAATAAAGTTGGGGAAACAAAATGAGGCCAGTTGAAATGTATACCATGAAACTTTAAACTGGTGATTTCCATTTCAGTACAAAAGCCATTGTGTAAAATATGTTGCATTTGTATCAATTTTAACAAGGCATAATTTCATCATCTCTTGCCCTAGTGGTCTGAATGAGTTAGTACTTTATAAAGTGGCCAGGTTCTTCTTTTAGAAGTTGTCCTAAGTGAAATAAATCCTTGTGTTCAAAGAACATTAGATACTCCAGTAAGCAGGATGATTTCTGGGGTGTGAGTCATAACTCTGCTAAGGTCGTTCTAACTGTGTGACCTTGTAAGTCATTTCCTTTGTCAAACCTCAGTTTCTTCATCTGTAAAATAATGGCATTTAACTAGATGACTTCTACTATGGTAGCACTAATTGGAAAGAGCAAAATCAGATGATTTGGGTGGATTCAGTGGTGGCTTTATTTATTCATGGATAATTTGTTAAGCACTGTGCTAGGGACTGAGGGTAGGCTTACTCACCAGCTTTCTGAGCTGCCTAGAGTGGAGAACATGAGTTCAAATCCATCCTCAACTTCAGATACTTTCAGCTGTGTGACTCTGGCCAAATCACTTAACCCTATTTACCTCAGTTTCCTCATCTGTAAAATGAACTGGAGAAGGACATGGCAAAGCATTCCTTTATCTTCAAGTCCCACAAGACTGAAATAGCTAAACAACAACAAATGGGGCTACACACTATTCTGCCCCTCCTTCCCAGCATGAATTATGCATAATTCATACTTCCTTTCTAAGGGTCTCTGCAATACCCCTCTTCCTTCCCACTCTGACCTTAGACTCCCTTCGGAAAAGGCAGGGAACTAAGAAATTTCTACCCTACTCCTACTGGGGTGGGTGGCCCAGAGGAGGAGATTGGGTAAACAGGGAGGGACATCACCAACAGAGGCACCCTCCCACCCCCATTCCCTTTCCCTATTGCCAAGGGGTGGGTCCCATCCCACTAAATACCCTACCCTGGGAGCCAGAAAGGCAGAGGAAAGGGTAGTCCTCCCCGGGGATGAACCTAACCTCTCACATCCAAAGAGGAAAAGTCGACAAATGAGACAAAATGAAAAATATAATGATGCATATTATATTAATCATCCTCCCCTTTTCTGACACAATAAATCTTCTCTTTAAACTCCGGGTAGCGATTGCATCATCTCCCTCTCTCCTCGAACAGCACAGATTAAGATAAAGTGATAGTACTGTGTCAAAGAGAGCTTTGCTGCCACACTTGGGATACAAAGAGAGAGGTTAATTTATCATCGCTGGGGAGAACTGACAGAAGAGAGATATACTAGCGAAAGGGGATTTAGCACAGGGCCAAGAAACTTCACACTATTTTTACCATCTGTCACATGCTCTAATAAAGCAGGACAAAATATGAAGAAAGGAAAAATGAACTATCAAACACTGATGTAATGCAGCCCATAAATCTAATTTAATTACTTTGCATGGAGACAGGTCCTCGAGTCTGTGTGAATATACTGGATTTTCTTGGCAACTTAACAACTAAGTGTTTTAATAACATCACACTATAATTTATTCTGCTTGAAACACAAAACCCCTTTTGTGAGAGTTTCATTTTTGAGAACTGTTAATTTTTTCGGCTAATGTCAAAACTGGCATAAATTCACATGTGAACTTGAAGCCTGACTGTGAAAAAGGCTTAGGTTACTGCATGCCATTGTATTGTTTGCTTTTTTCTTTTTTTCCTCTCTTTTTGCTTTCTGCATGCATTAGAAATAATTGGGCTTTGTTGATGACTTAGGTGAAGAGAGTTGTCTTGCAATTAGATTTTAGTGTAATGACATGAGGTGGGGGCAAAAGGGAGGGGCATGAGTCTTGGTAAAATACCAAGAAGGAGGGGGGGAAAGCCCAATGGAAAGGAAAAAAAAGTCCTTCATTTCCCCATTTTTATTTTTTTTTTTGAGCCAGAAAAGCAAAATCCAAAGAGCAGCATTTGTTAAAGCTGAGCTGGTCGGTTCCTGGAACGAGGAAAATTTCACGGGAGAGGCAGGACGTCAGATCTTGGGGCACTAGGGACTCTGGGAATGCGGTCCGCCCTAGAGGGAGTTGCAAAGCACAGAAAATAAATCAAAACTAAAATTAATATTCATCGGGTGTCTTCCCGAATTTGGATGCAGTTACAGAAATTATTGTTAATAATGAAAGCCATATATCAAAGGTTATAAAATTCATCTGTGCTGGGACACTATTTTTTTAGGCTTTGTTCTGAACCATTAAAGATGACATATTGCATTTGTGTGCCTCTCCGGATAATAAGATACATTTAAGGCTGATTCTAACCTAAACTGGCAATTTTGGCATTGAACTTCAGTCCTTAAATGGGAGCCCTGACACTACCATCTAGAAGAGGTCAGCTGATCCCATCACTTCTCCCATGACCTCACTGGGTAAGGCAGGATGGATGGGTAATTAATTTGTTAGATCATCAGTGATTCATGTTGGGAAAATAAAACCCTCAGCCTCCTTACAAATTCAATTGAAATAGAATCATCATTGTAATAAAAAATGTACAACCCACACACATACATATCCCAAAGAAAAGATCCCAAATTTGGAGGAGAAGTTATATTAGAAAATAGTGGATTTGGAGTCATGGACATGATTCCTTGTTCATTCTATTGATATTTGTGTGATTTGGGTCAAGTTACTTAATCTCTCTGAGCCTCAGTTTCCACATTTGTAAAATGAGGGGATTGAGGTAGATGATCTGTAAGGTCTCATGAAGCTCTAAATCCTATGATCTTGTTTATTTGTTCATTGAAGTAATTCAGTCATTCAACAAATATCTGTCAAACAGCTTCCATATCAAAGCCATTGTCCTTGATGCCCTAAAGACAGCAGATATTTATAAGGCATAATATATGCTTTCTTAAAGTTTGCAGTCTAGCAGAGCAGGCAAGACACATAAAGAAGTAATTATAACAGTAGACATTATGTTAAAATATAATTATATATTATGTCAAAGTATTAGGCAGTACTGCCTAATAGTTATAGTATTAGCATGGAATTCAACAAATTTCTGTCCTTTTTCTAATAGATATCAGTTGTTTGACCTTGAGCAAGGTACTTGAATTTTTGTTGTCATAGGCAGTTCTTTAGGACATAAGTATAATAAAAAGAACAACTAATTTGTAGTCAAGTGGACCAACATTCAATTTCCACCTCTGTCATTTGACAGAGTTTGACCTTTTTGGGTCTCAGTGTACTCATCTTCAAAATGAGGGGGTGGAATAGATAACCTCTAAGGTCTATTTCAACTTGAAGTCTATGATCCTTTGAGTGTAGAATTTAGAGGACTTGATGATCTGAATTGTTGGAAGGAATTCCTACATTGATAAAAGCACAGGTCCAGACCAAAATAAAATAGCATTAAAATAAAAAAGTCTTAACTAGCTTTGGCAAATCTCACATACCAGGCAGATTTGAAGCTGGTCCAGTTTGAGAAAAAGAAATGCAATTTCTTTAGAAATTTTTAACAAGAAAGACATTAACAGGGAATTGGCCAAAACTGCTTCATTAACTTTGAGTAATAATAATAGCTAACGTTTCTATAATACATTAAGTTGCGAAAGCTCTTTAAATATATTTTCTCATTTAAGTCTCACAATAACCCTACAGTAGATGCCATTCTTATCTCCATTTTATAGATAAAGACATTGAGACCAAGATAGCCTTAAATAGCTTCCCCAGGGTCCTATAGCTACTAAATGCTTAAAACATGATTTGAACCTAATCATGTTCAGCATTCTATTGAGTGGTACATTTTGGTAAGTGTATGTATAGGTAGGTGAGGGCTATCTATTATACAGGAAGCTGGAGAGCAAAGCTTTCCTTTTCTTTATTCATCTGAAGTTCATATTCCCCTGCTCAGACTCTGAAAATATAACCAACTATCATAAAATTAAAATAACAATAATTCATATTTCTATAATGCTTTATAGAAGCAGATAGTAAATTAGTGATCCAGACAATAAAAATATTATCTTCATTTTTTTTTTCAGTGAGGAAAGATACCTAGAAAAGTTAACACTCAGAACTGCCCCTCTAATAAAATAGGATGTCTTTAAAAGTAGTGAGTTCCTCACATTTTAAAGTGGAAGCTGGATAATCACTTTTCAGGAATTGCACAGATGGAATTGAGATGTTTAGGGAAGACTAGCACCGCTAGTGTGAGGGTTTGCTGAGCCCTTCTCAGGACTGCCCATATTTTTAGCATCTACCTCTCATACAAGTTTTATCTGTGGCTCCAAAAAGCTATAGCATGCACAATGGTCTCATTCTGGAAAAATCCCCTGGTGGAGTGGATGATGAGAACAGTTTTTCTAATGGCTATGAAGGTAACTGAAGCAAAAACTATGGAGCTTAGAATGGGAACAGATATTGAACACATCAAGATCATCTGTTGCATCTCAGGCCGTAGCTAGCCATCCTGACTTTTGTCTTGTCGCTTGTGATGACAGTGAGAATTATGACTTTGTGCAAATTTGCTTCACTTAAATCCAATTCATGAATGAGTCAAGACATCATTCCATGATGTCATTGGTCTTCTTCAAAAATGAAGGACTGAACAACAGATAGAATTACTGCTTTGGTGGCTCAGCTAGGTAGCCTTTAAGGCTTTTTTCTACCTTTGAGATTCAATGGTGCTAAGTGGCTTACCTAAGGTTAAACAGTGAACAAATAGAATATTAGAATAGAATATAACATAGATATGATAATATAGAATATAATGTTATCATATAAAGTAACAAGTAATAGAATGTTAAGGCAATGGAATACAATGTAGATATAAATATAATAGGATATAATGTAATAGTGGAATGTTATAAGTAATAGAATATTAGCATTGCAAGGAACTTTGAAGGTCATTTTGTCATTACTGATAAGGAAACAAGCCTAAAAAAACAAGAAGTCATATTTTTAGGTAGTATCAGAGCTAGAATCTTATAGGTTTTCAGAACTCCTGTCCAGAGGTTTAGTGAAATATTCAGATACGTAGGTAAAAATATGCCTCCTTGGACTCAGAATTATACTTGAACAAAAAGAGATCATTCTCAGATGTACTTTCTTGAATATTCTAATTGACATTTGAAAAAAATTCTCTTAATAATTTCTTAGTGACGTTGAGCTCTGTTACTTACCTGTTATAAAACTTTCAATGGCTCCCTATTACCTAGAAGGAAAATTACTAATATATCATTTTCACACTTTAAACCATTTACATCTACAACCTGGCACCAACCTAGCTTTACAGACTTATTTCATATATTCCCCTTCATTCAAGCTATTTATGCCAAAATTGGCATCCTGTTTTCTTTCTCTAGGTCTTTGCAACAAGCTGTTATTCCTTATACCTGTGTCTTTTCAATCTTTCAGGATCTTTCTTTTTTCCTTCAGTGCTCAATTTAGTTGCCACATTTTCAGTGAAACCTTCCTGGATGACTGTAGTCCATTGCTTCCCTCCTCAATTTTTCTTAGTGTGCTTTGCCTGGAGACTAAGAAAGGAGCCCTTTTCCTATCTCCCCTTCACCCCATTACCAGTTACTTGCATTTATACTGCATATCTCTTGGGGGCATGGGTTTTTTCATGTTTTCTCCCCCTGCTCCCTGGAAAGTAAGTTCTTTGAGGGCAGAGACTATTTTTTGCTATTCTTAGAATCCCTAGAGATTAAGGAATTACTGCTCCCTTTCAGAATTGAGGAGACCTACTTGAGGGCCCAGGAAATCCTTCTTCATTCACTACCTTTTATTATATCACCTGTACAAACTGCATCTTCCACTGTCGAATATAAGCTTCTTGAAGGCAGCCTTACCTTTTTAAGCCTCTAGTGCTGAGCCAGTACCCTGCATGGAGGAGGCAATGATGCATGCTTGTTAAATTTAATTAAATGATAAACATTAAAAACAAAACAAAACAAGAAAACTTTAGATTTTTGCCATTAATTTGAGGTAATTTGGGTTTAAGTGCAGTGATTCAATTGAAAGTTTTTCGGACTGTCTTTAGATGTTTTTTTTACTACAGTCATACTCCTTCCTATCCTGTACTAAAGCCCCCCATACTGCAATTATTATTTTTTTCAGGACCTACTGAAATTTACTACATGTGGGCGCCCCCTTCTGACCCAATAGCAGACTGCATCCATCCAAGGCCTCCTAATCAGGGAGCATCAAAAGAAAGATGAGACTCTGATACTGTCTCTGGAAAGGAGTCCTGGCCCTGCGAGTACAGAGCTCCGCAGTCAGAGAAAAGCGGAAATCAGTGTCTATCCAGTAGCAAAAACCAAAGCCACAAAAAACGCTGCAAAGGCACCCTCTGTTCTCAGGTTCCTAAAGGAGAGGGGGGGGGGATGCTAAAAGCCCACAGAATTGACTGCATTGTCTCCCTTTAATGGGTAGCTGTTAGCTCGAGCCTGCCCGACACAAGGTTAAGCTGACCTCGCGAATTAAACAATTGTACTTCAACTGCCCATGTTACTGTGCGTCTCCTCACATCCTTATTAGAACAGGTACCTTGCTGTAACCTTCCTGGTCAAGATGACAGATCATTTACATGAACAGATTATGCGGGGAAAGAAAGCTCCAGGGCCAAGCTGAAAGCGCATTAGCACCAGGTGACTGAGGCAGGTCCAGAGCAAGGAGATGAACCTGAAACTCAGGCAGCTACTAAACCAGTTTGGGAGTGGAAAGGTGGCTAGAAAATCTATGTATGGCTCTCACAATCTATGTATGGCTCTCAGGGTGTGTGCAGATTTCTTCTTCTTCTTCTTCTTCTTCTTCTTCTTCTTCTTCTTCTTCTTCTTCTTCTTCTTCTTCTTCTTCTTCTTCTTCTTCTTCTTCTTCTTCTTCTTCTTCTTCTTCTTCTTCTTCTTCTTCTTCTTCTTCTTCTTCTTCTTCTTCTTCTTCTTCTTCTTCTTCTTCTTCTTCTTCTTCTTCTTCTTCTTCTTCTTCTTCTTCTTCTTCTTCTTCTTCTTCTTCTTCTTCTTCTTCTTCTTCTTCTTCTTCTTCTTCTTCTTCCTCCTCCTCCTCCTCCTCCTCCAAATTCCTTCTCCTCCTCCTCTTCCTGCTCCTCCTCCAACTTCCTCCTCTTCCTCCTCCTCCTTCTCCTCCTCCTCCTCCTCCTTCTGTTGCTTCTTTTGTTTCTGCTTCTTCTAATTCTTTTAATTCTTCAAATTCTTCTTTTTCAAATTTTTCTAATTCTTCAAATTCTTCTTTCTTCTAATTTTTCTAATTCTTCACATTCTTTGAATCTTTTTCTTCAAATTCTGCTAATTGTTCATATTGGTCATTCTTCAAATTCTTTTTCTTACTTATTTTTTGTTGAATTATTTTCAAATTCTTCTTGCAATTATTCTTTATCTTCTTTCTTTTTCTTCTTAAATCTTATTGTTTTTCAAGAATCACTTTTCTGTGTGTGTGTGTGTGTGTGTGTGTGTGTGTGTGTGTGTGTGTGTGTGTTTTAATTAGTTTGGAGATCTACTGGATTTAAGGAATTATTAGCTAAATCATATCTCTGCCCTTGTAAGTTTGGTTCCTAACTCTTCCAAATGCCCACAGTTCTTTCAGGAGAAACATAGGATTTAAAGTCACAAGGGACATTACAGCTCAGTTTGCATACTTTCCTCATTTTACAAAGAAAGAATCTGAAGTCTAGAGAGTATAAGTGATTCACTTAGTATAATATAAATAATAAGTAACAGAGTAAGGATTTGAATGCAGATTTCTGAATCCAGAACTCATTCCCCAGATCACAAGTTAATAAGTAACAGGAGTCAAAGGATGTGTGTGTGTGTGTGTGTGTGTGTGTGTGTGTGTGTGTGTGTGTGTGTAGGGAAGACCTCTGAAGGTTGGAATGGGGAGGGGAAGAAGGATCTAGAGAACTTCTAGACTCCAAGTGATCTCAACCTTGTTCATAAACCCAAGGGTCCTGAAGTTAAGAGAACAGAGAGTTTCACTGAGATATTCTGCCCCTTGTAAATTTTTCTCTTGATTCTGAGAGGTTGCATTACTCAGAGCCTTTTTCTGGGACTGATCATTGTAGAAATTAGTAGCCTTGAAGATTCATATGGTGCTTAATTCCATTTGTAGGAACCAAAGATATTCCAGTAGACAGAGAGAATTTGGTTAACCATACATATGGAATATGAAAGAATGGATCGAGGATCAATTTTAGGATTAGAAATGCCTGATTTCAGACTGTCTTTTGAATGCACTAAGTTGGTGACCATGGGAAGTCACTTACCCTCTAAATATTTCTGACAACCCTTTGAAACTCTTTTAGTACAGATGAACTGCAGATCCGCATGGTGGAGAGAGAACAATGACAGCCTCCCCACACAGATGAATCATAGATCTGTCCTTTCTTCTTCCCCCTTCCTCCCCCCAATCCAAATATGCAGGTATACATATTGGAAAACTGAGCTTGAGGCTGGTGAGTTTTTGAGACTCAGAGTGAGGTTCCCGGGTTAATTACCAGAGGTATCAGCAGAATACTGCCAAGAAGTCAGGATTACTGCTCTTCTTCTTGTCATTCAAGGAGGCTGGCCTGAGGGCCTAGAAAATCCATCTTATTCCACTGGGAGTAGAAGAGTGGTTTTTCAGGGCAAATGACTTTGACACTTAATATATTTCTGGCTCCACCTCCTTTCAAGTGTAAACTGAACTCCACCTGACATTCTGAAAGTCAATACAAATGAGAAATCAATTACAAATAGAAGGATACCTCATTTTAAGAAAAGTCAATATAAAAGCCATGATGGATAAAGAGATGTGGAACAGAGCAAAATCTGGGAGGTTTGTTGCACGGCTCTCTAACTAACCTATGTACACATGTATTTGTCTACAGGCACAAATGAACAAATACACAATGAACAAATACACATATGAACATGCATGTAAATAAATATACATCTGGAAATCAGTGCAACACAAACACATGTATGTATATATACAGGAATACATATTTACAATAAACATAAACATATATACATGTACATATGCATCTATCTATATCTATGTATACATAATGCATATGTATATATATAGAGATAGATAGATACATATATGTGTGTATATGTAAATATATATATATATGTATAGTTTCTGTGTTTGTATATGTCATGAGGAAAGCAACGAACCTTCCCTTTTTAGACTTCCCTGGAGATCCATTGTTGGAAATCAGCTCCTGAAGTGATTGAGATACATATAAGTTAGCAATAAGGAAATAACAGGAATTAATGAGGATTTTCTAACTCTAAGTAAGACAGAGACATTGATAGGAGCAAGCAAATTTAAAACAGACTAAATACCTGTGAGTTCCAGTTAAATGACCTCACATTCTTGATTCCAGAAGAGTTTGGTCCCTTTGAGACAAAAATTCTGATGTGGACAGATTCTTCGATTTATAGAGGAAAAGCAGTTGAAGTTTTTCCTTGACTGATGACTGTATGTGAGAGGCCTGTCTTTCTAAAAGAGCTGAAGCTTAAGTTTTGGAGGCTAAATTAAAGAGAAATGGTAGGATCCATTGTTCCTCTTACTCACCTTTAGATACCAGATCAATCTAATAAAGACAAATGGGAATCAGTAGAACTTTGATGGCATCCAATAGGAGAGCAGCAGACTCTCCTACAGACAGAGAAATTTGACATGATGCCTTAGGTTTGGAGAGCACACTGACATCATCAGAAAACATTCCTATTTCATCAGGGGAAAGTTAAGATGGGACTGAGTCTTCTAAACACAAGGATGACCTGGAGAGTGTATAAGGAAAAGAATTAGGCCCTATTGTGATCTAGGTAGAATTTTTCACACTAAGTCAGGCTGAAGATATATTGACTAAGACATACTGGCTACTCATACAACTTCCTTCAAAACCCTGATACTATAAAAATGAAGTGTGTAATATATTTGCTTTTCCTAATAATGGTATTATGTGATTGATCCTCAGGTTAGCTTGCAATATCCCCCTCTCCCTCTATGTCAGCCCATTCATTTCCTCAATGATTGTTCTATTTCTTCACCATCAATTTCCTTCATTTTCAAATTCTATACTTCCTTTTAGTCACAAAATGTAATATTGCCCTTCCTTCCTACTCAGATGCTTGTTGGAGTAGAGAGAGAGGGGATTCCTTGGAGATCTTCCTATGGAATCACAAAGATCCTTTAACCCTCTTCTGAGACACTATCCAGAGGAATTGAATTGCCTGTTATAATTTGCAGAGCATAGGGATAAGGTCTTGTCAGATCACTCTTAAGAATATATGGCTTCCAGAAAAAGAAGTAGAGCCTGTGGGGTAGAAATAGTATAGTCTACACACCCAGAAACAACTAAGAAGGTCCTTTCAGGGACATTTTGCTGCCTTCCTCTGCAGCCCTCTCCTCTTCCTCAGCAACGATACTTCCCAAACCACCCTTATGCTCATTCCCAGGGTGAACCAGTGCCCAGTTTCCACAGAAATGTCTCATCTTCTTGGGAAAGATATTCCAGCCAGCATTCTCCTCTTCTCCCCTCCCTAATAATGCCCTTTTTTCCCTCCTGCTCTCTGCTTTCCATATCCTCCACCCCCAGGAAATTCAAAGAGCTGGGATGAGAGTCCATCCCTCCCACTGGGATGTGCAAGCCTGGCTTTGAGGGTGGGGAGGAGACAGAGCCCACATCTGCCCCTTCTTAGTGCTGATCTCTGATCCCTGATGCCAGTTTCAGACATAGAATTGAGTGACAGAGATATGTAATGCTGACCCTGGGAGCCTGCTTGCCAACAGCTTTGCCCTGCATGCCTCCCACCAATAGAGACAGCCCATAATTCACTTATGCCACAGGTGGGAATGGAGGCAGGAGAGAAGAGGGCATTCTTTCACTGCTGCAAGTAACTTAACCTGCCCTTTTCCTAGGGATCATAGTTTCTATTTATTTCTACCCCTTTCCACCCTTTTCCATGAATCTCTAAAGCTTTATATAGTGCATTAAGATTTGCACTTACATAGGGAGGGCCTGTGACTTAGGTTTTAAAAAATATTTTTTGTTATCATTTTGTTTACTAAAAGGAAATTGGCTTTCCATTCTTAGCCACCACTCCCCTCTACCTCCGCCCCTTCCACGGGTGGTGAAGTGTTCATTGCTGAGTGATAGACAAGTGGGGTGTGGAAACACAAAGCAATGAGCTATGGAATGTCCAGGATCTGAGAGATAGGCTTAACGGGCATAGATGCCACAGAGGCGACAATCTCCAGTCCTTAGAACTAACTGCAGTTAGGCAAACCATGGCCAGCACCAGAGTAAGCCGAGGCTCATGGGACAGGGGTGATTTAGGGATGGCAGGATTATAGGACCATATATTTAGAGCAGCAAGAGATCTCAGAGGTCATCTAGTCTAATCCTGTCATTTTAGAGGTGGAGTGATTTGCCCAAGAATGAAAACTCAGACCCTCTTATTCTAATCTGACTTTCTGTTGTACCAGCTTGCCTCAGGCTTGTTGGAATAAGACTAGGCAGGGCAAGAAGACAGGGATTAGTAACATGAGGCAGGATGGTATAGTGAAAAGAACCCTTGGTTATTGAGTCAAAAAGACCTTTGTTCCAATGACAACTTTGCCACTTTCTAGTTGTGAAAGCAAATCATTTCCACTTTTTTGGTTCTTATTTTCCTCATGTAAAAGTGAAAAGGACTGGACTAGCTTTGTTTCTAAGGTTTCTTCTTTTAAATTCTAATGATGCTAAACCTTGAATATAGGATGATTTTAATCAATCTTCAAAGGGTAAAGCAGCTCATTCCCGGATTCGGTTGAATAGCATTGACTGATTTCTCTCACACATCCATGCCTTTCCCAACCTTAGTTCCTCAATGCCCTCATGCTGCCCTGATAGAGCATCATTCTATAGTACTCTCCCCAAGAACTAAAATTACTGGGTCCCTTAAGGCTCATAAAAGGATGCACTGTTGTTTAGAAAATGGACACATGGGATTGGATAGGTACCTGATGGTCTCTCTAACCAAAAACATCTTCCCCATTAATCAGTTGCCTTTGAGTTAAGGTGTTATCTCCAGAAGGTTAAATATACACATTTCCTTGGAGGAATAGCACATTAATCATGGGATCAAGAGCTGAATGGCGCATCTATAATGGGATCATTTAGTCACAGAACTGGAGCTGGAAAAAGCATCAGAGGCCAATGCTATCATTTTACAGTTGAAAAAAAAACTGACAACCAAAGAAGTAATTTGCCCAAAGTCAAACAACTGGTACTTGTGTCCTAACTGAGTCCCAGGGAGGTCCATGTGATCAAAAATGGAGTTAGCAAAAGAGAACAGTTTTTAACCCAAATTCTCTGACTCCAGAGCTACCATTTTTTCCATATTTTAATTCACCTCTCTATGTAGTTCATCTCTCTCATCATACTGATGCTAAGGAGGTTATGTGGCTTTCCAACGTCATTTGGTAGGGAGCCTCACAGACTTCATGGCCCCAAGACCAGCTCTCTACTATATCATGATGCCTTTTATTATCATCAATGACAATCACTTCTCTGGTGTAGTCTCTTTTCAAAAGCTTAGGACAGAAAATCCAGGGATAGTCTACATTTGATTATAGAGACAGGCACCATTTTGGTTGAGTAGAATGCAAGGTTCATGGCTTGGAATTGTTCTTATCCTAATTAACAATTAACCCTGTATGAAACACATTCTGAGCTCTGGGATAATGTCAGGATGTTTGCATGTCTCACTCTTTTTGAATGCCTGGCCATATGAAACACAGGAGGGTGGGTGGCCCTTGTGGGTGGGGATATGGAGCTCTGAGTTTGCATGTCTGTGTGGAATGTTCATATTTTTGATCCATATGCCTGTCTCTTTCACACTCAAAAATCTGTCTCTTTAGGCTGCAACCAGAAAGAAATTTTCATTATTAGGCTATATTATCAGCAAATAGCATTTTAAAAAATGTGGGCAAAGATAATTAAAGCCTTTCCAAAGACATTTTCCAAAGGGGAGGAGGTGGCAGACATATTCACTCTGTGGTTTTCATTCCCATCACTCAATACCTAGTTCTCCTATTTTAGTAGAACATAATACAAATGAGTCTATTGTATAAAGACTACATGGATTTTAACATGTGTCTGCAAAGAATAGAGTTTGTTTTTAGCAGAGTTGAGAAGTCATGGAGAAGGGTCTCAAGGTCGGAGATTTAGGTCCCAATTTAGCTTCTGAAACTGTCTAGCTGTGTGTTCTTGAAAAAGTCATTTACTCTCCTTTTTGGTTTGTTTTCCTTACCTGTGAAATGGAGAGAGTGACTGATAGATAATTGTGAAGAAAGTCTTCTGGTAATCTGAAAACATTCTATTTATTTTAATAAGCTTTTATTAAGTGCTAACTTTACTGCTAGGTGGTGAGGGGACCAAGACAAAAAACAACTACAAAAACGACTTGCCCTCAAGCAGTTCACTTTCTCCTAGAGGCTGGTGGAAAGGGGGAAAGTGGTAGAATGCATATGTACACAGCTAAGTATTTACAAAGCATATTCAAAATAATTCAAAGATTTTAAG
Organism: Sminthopsis crassicaudata; assembly: GCF_048593235.1. Classification (NCBI taxonomy): domain Eukaryota; kingdom Metazoa; phylum Chordata; class Mammalia; order Dasyuromorphia; family Dasyuridae; genus Sminthopsis; species Sminthopsis crassicaudata. The sequence continues at coordinate 131,733,891 of NC_133618.1, read as the reverse complement.
AGAGAGGAAATAAACAACTAAAGGGAATCAGGAAAGTTCTTGAGTAGATGGATGAGCCCTGTGCTTTGAAGGAAACTAGAGATTCTAAAAGACAGCTTTGGGGGAGGGAGTACAAGGCATGGCAGTAGGGCCTTTGGAAAGTCAAAAGCCTATAGGTGGGAGATGGAATGTCCTGTATAGGGAATAGCTATTAGGCCACTGAGAATGAAACAGAGAATGGAAAGGTTACATAATTGTGAACTGCTCTGATTATTATTTAGTTGGGGAGAAGCAGCATTAAGAGTTGCAGGTGCTTGGGGATCTTCAGTGCACTGAAATGTCTACTCTTTAAATTCACTTGCCGCTCATAGCTAGGTAGATTGGTTTTACGTGGATGCACATTCACACACACTGGCTCCCAAATCTCAGAACATGTATGCATAAAGTAGATGGTAGATTAGGTTACTGGGAAAGGAAATGTATAAATGTACCTTTGCAAGAAGATTAACTGATGGTAACAGCAAGTTGCTGATGAAGGCAGTTTGTGTAAGAGCAGGGCCTGGCTACTGGGGCTCATCTGTCTCTGCTGTCATTCCTTCATTGCTTTCCTTTGCAGCAGGCAGGAGTGAGTCCTGGGCTTTCAGTCTCAAATCCTCCCTCCTCATCCAGCCATTCCACTTGATTTCCCCTCTAAGCCAATACATGGGGAGTTTCATAAGGGAGAGAGCTGATTTCTGTCTGCATATTCAAGTGCCTCAATACTGAAAAGAGACCAGATCTAGGTCCCTCCCACCTAGGCCTTCTCAGAGGACCCAAAGCCTCTTCAGAGCTCCAATAACTTTAGGTGGCTAGGTGACTTGGTGGATATAGAACACTGGACTTGGAATCAGGAATTTTGTTCGGTAGTTTTCCAGTCACATCCAACTCTTCATGATCCCATTTTTTTTTTTAAAGCAAATATGCTGGAATGGCTTGCTATTTCCTTTTCAAGTTAATGTTACACATGAGGAAATTAAGGCATACAGGGTTAAATGACTTCCCCAGAATCATACAGCTAGTAAGTGTCAGATTTGAGTCAGGAAGATGACTCTTCCTGACTCCAGGCTTGACAAATTCTATCCAAAGCACCACTTAATATTTTACTTCAATTCTAGCTCAGATATTTGTTAGCTGTGTACAGGTAAATAAGTCATTTAATCTCTCTGTGCTTCAGTTACCTTATTTGTAAAGTGGAGATTATACTACTACCTCACAGCATCATTGTGAAGATCACTATATGAATGCTATTTACTGTTATTATCATCCTTATTATTACTACTTTTCTCTCCTTCAACACAGATCCCCAAACACTTCTGACAAATAGAATCTTCCTCACTTCTCTAGAGAAGGATGAGGGAGAGAAAAAAATGGACAAAGCTCATTGGATTTAAAAGCAGAAGAAACCTTAATGATTTATAAGATCATTATATATAATTATATATATATATATATATAATATACATTATATAAGTATAGTTACATATATATAACATGCAATATGTAAGTATAGTCTCTCTCTCACACACACACACACACACACACACACACACACAGACACATATATATGTAGCTATAAGAAGTAGAATCTAGTCCAAACCTGTCATTTTATAGATGAGGACACTGAGACTCAGAAATGATAAATGCATAATCTCATAGCAAGTTGACTTGGAATTTAAACCTCTTTGGATATTCTGGTTCCAAATGGTGTATTTTCCCTCATATAATGTGAAACAAACTAAGCAGGAAATAATATCAGTTTCGTTGTTTGTACAGATGGGAGGAAAACTTAGGCAGCATGGGAACTCTTTAAAACAGAAGAGCTGGTAGCAATGTCTAGTTCAGTCAAAAGTAAAACAGTAACATAAAATCCCACTGCATTCTATGTAAATATTTCTGTCACAGTAGGGCCTTAAGTTATTTAAGTTTCTATTGTTATTGTACTTCCTTCTGTGGACATTGTTAACGGCCTAACAAGTAGAGAGTTGGATCACCAGCCAATTTAGAATAGAGAATAAACTATAGGCACATGGAATTCAGTGGCCAGAAATATATCTTTGGAAAACTCCTGAGTCAGGGGATATTGGTAGGATATAGAAAAGGAGAGAATTTAAGAGCAAAAAAAAGGTGGCAAAAATAAACAAAAGAACTATATAAGAAAGGTCTTAACATTATCTATAATCACAATGTGGTTACTGATCTAGGACCAGAAATTCTGGAGAATAAAGACAAGTGGATCTTAGGAAGCATTGCTAACAATAAGACTAGTGGAGGTGATGGAATTTCAGCTGAGCTATTTAAAACGTTGAAAGATAATGCTGTTAAAGTGCTGCAGTCAACATGTCAGCAAATTTGGAAAACACAACAGTGGCCACTGAATTAGAAAAAGATTAATTTACATCCTTGTCCTAAAGAAGGGCAAAGTCAAAGATTGTTCAAATTGTCAAATGATTGTGCTCATTTTACACACCAGTAAGCTTATGCTTAAGATTCTGCAAACTAGGCTTCTGTGATATATGAACTAAGGATTACCAGAAGAACAGGCTAATTTTTGAGGAGGCAGAAGAACTGGAGACCAAATTGCCAACTTTTGCTGTTTTATGGAAATAGCAAAGGCATTCCAGAAGAACATCTTTTTCTTCTTAATTGATTACACTAAAGCTTTGGCTGTGTCAATCACAACCCAGTGTGGCAAGTCCTCAAAGAGATAAGAGTACCAGATCATCTTACTTGTCTCCTGAGGAACCTGTATGTGGGTCAAGAAGCAATAGTTGGAACGGAACATGGAATAACTGATTGGTTTAAGATTGGGAAAGGAGTATAAGAACAAGGCTGTATATGATCATCTTATTTATTTAATTTATATCCAGCGTACATCATTCAAAATATTAGACTGGGGGAATAAAAAAGATGGAATTAAGGTTGCCAAAACAATCTTATAATACCAATCTAATAGCAGAAAGTAAAGAGGGATTAAGAAGTCTCATGATGAGAGTAAAAGAGGAAAGTATAAAAGCTGGACTGAAGTTTAACATCAAACAACAACAACAAATAAAAAAACCAAAAATTTGGCAACTAGCCCCATCACTTCCTGGCAAATAGAGGAAGAATAAATAAAAACAATGTTAGATTTTATATTCTTGGACTCAAAGATCACTGCAAATGGTGACTGTAGCCATGAAATTAAAAGATACTTGTTCTTTGGAAGGGAAGCTATGAAAAATCTGGATAGCATATTAAAAAGCAGAGACATTTCCTTGCCAACAAAGGTCCGTTTTATCAAAGCTATAGTTTTTCCAGTAGTAATGTATGGCTGTAAGAAATGGATTATAAGGAAAGCTGAGAATCATAGAATAGATACTTTGGAATCGTGGTGCTGGGGAAGATTTCTGAGAGTCCTTCAGACAGCAAGGAAATCAAATGAGTCAATACTAACGGAAATTAATTCAGTCTGATTAATTAATTAAGATGAAGCTTAAATATTTTGGCCATATAATGAGAAAATGGGATTCATTGAAAAAAGACCTTGGTTGTTGGGAGCAATTGAAGGCAAAAGGAAAACGGGACAGCAGAGATTGAGAGATAGTATCATAAAAACAGTCAATATGAACATGGGCAGACTTCTAGAGATAATGAAGAATAGAAGGGCTTGGCATTCTACAGTCTATGGATCACAAAGAGTCAGACAGACATTTCAGACTGAACAAGACATGGAATGAGGAATCTAACAGAAAATAGTTGTTGATGATTGTGAGGCTTTTAGAGGAGTACAGATCACTCAATTGAAGTGTGAAGAGAGGTTGTGGAGCATATGTTCCCAAATAAATCCCCAAGAAATCGATTATTGGAAATCTTGGGTTTCTAGGCCTGTTGTTAACTGTTGTTGTTCTCTTGGGGCAAGCAGGATTTTTTGTATCTAATTGGATACCCAGGGGTTATATCCATATATCCCCTTTGAAAAATGACCTCTAAGATTTTGCAGAGGGTAATAAAAGAAGTAAGAAGGCAGGGACTTAACAGGGGACATGAGGATAATGAAGCTGTGACCACAGTTACAACTGCTTTTTTAATGTGTAACTCATGCAAACCTATGACCCCCTGAAAAAAGGCAGCAGCTTCAGAAGAGGCCTTGGCATCCTGAAAGACATTTACTTTATCTATAAATGCTTCAAAAGGCTTGTGAACTTAAGCAGTAGTATACTATGGAATGGGAATTAGGAGACCTGTGTTCTAGAAGTGACTATTCTGCTAACCAATTCTGATACTTCCTCCAGTTTTCTTTTCCTTCACAGTTTAAAGAGGGCATCTGAAATTCTACAACTCTGATTAACATATCTAAAGCTCATCCTTACTATGATGAAATTCTATGGAATAAGTCACTTTCTGGGGAAGAATTTATTCTTCTTTTTTTTTTTTTTTCTCTGCACATTTTCCAAACACATGTACAGAGAGTTTTCAACATTCATTTTTATAAGATTTTGAGTTCTAATTTTTTTTCTCACTCCCTCTTTTATCTCTCCTTTCCCTAAGTCAGCGGGAAATCTGATACAGGTTATGCATGTACAATCATTTTAAACATTTCCATATTTGTTGTGTTGTGAAAGTAAAATCAGACTAAAAAGGAAAAAAAAAATCCAAGAAAGAAAAAGCAAACAAACAAAAAAAGGTGAAAATATTATGTTTTATTTCAGAAAAGCCTGGAAAGACTTAACATAAACTGATGCTGAATGAAGTGAGGAGAACCAGAAGAACATTACACACAGTAACAGCAAGATTATCTGATGATCAACTATGACAAATTTAGCTCTTCTTAGCAATATAGGGACATTCACATTGTATACATCCATGCTCATAGAGAGAACTATGGAAAATGAATATGGATCAAAGCATACTATTTTTACCTTTTTTTTTTTTTTGTCTATTTCCCTTTTTTTCCTCATGGTTTTCCTTTTTTGGTCTGATTTTTCTTGCACAACATAATAAATATGGAAACATATTTTTAAAGACTGTTATCAGATTGCTTGCTTTCTTGGGGAAAGGGGAGGTAAGGAAGGAGGGAGCAAAATTTGGAACAAAGTCTTAAAAAAGGAATGCTGAGAACTGTTTTTGCATGTATTTGAATAAAATACTATTGAGAGAAAAAAGAAAATAGTATGCTTCAAACCATATTTAGTCTCTATAGTTTTCTCTCTGATGTAGATGTCGTTTTTTATCCCAACTCTATTGGAATTGTCTTGACTCACCACATTGCTAAAAAGAGCTACATCTGCCATAGTTGATCATCACATAATTTTGCTGTTACTATGTACAATTTTTTTTTTTGGTTCTGCTCACTGCACTCAGCTTCAATTCATGTAACTCTTTCCAGGCTTTTCTTATCCACTTGCTCATAATTTCTTTTAGAACAATAATATTCTGTTACATTCACATACCAAAACTTATTCAGTCATTCCCCAAGTGATGGGTATCCATTCAATTTCCAATTCCTTGCCACTATAAAAAGAGCTGCTACAAGCATTTTTACATATGTGGGTCCTTTCCCATCTTTTATGATTTCTTTGCGATACAGACTCAGTAGTGACACTGTTGGATCAAAGGGTATGTACAGTTTTATATCCGTTTGGGCATAGTTCCAAATTGCTCTCCTGAATGGTTGGATCAGAGAATTTATTCTTTGAGATAATTGGAATGCTCTCTGAAAAAGATGATTCACATTTACTGGGAGGAGTTGCCCTTAAATTTTGACTATTAAAAAGTGAAGTAGAAATATAATTGAACTCTGCTTAAAAATACTGTTATTGGGACATTAATACCATCTTGGTAGGATATTCATTTTAGCTTTATGTAGCTATATTTTGGTAATTGATAAAATTGATTTGAATTGAATGAATTAATCCGGGAGATATTTCAAAGCTGAGTGATAAAAAGCAATATTATAATGGATCTTTCTTCTACCTTGTGATAATCACAAAAAATGAACACTTGAATAACAGTAAATAATACTAAATATTATAGTAAATAAATAAATAATAAATAACAGTAAACTTCCAAAAAGTCACTTCTTTCTTTCTTTCTTTTTTTTTCAAGACAATTGGGGTTAAGTGGCTTGTCTAGTATCACATAACTAGTAAGTATTAAATATTTGAAGCTGGATTTGAACTCAAGTCCTCCTAACTTTAGAATCAGTGCTATATTCACTGTGACTAGCTGCTGCAACATTTTCTTATTGTCACTGCTCCAGATTTTCATCGCTTTCTTTTAACAGTCACATAGCAAACATTTATATAACTAAGCCCAAAAAACCCTTTTAGAGATGTAGTAAAAACTGGGACACTAATACCTTGTTGGTGGAGTTGTAAACTGATCCAGTCATTCTGGAGAGGAAATTGGAACTGTGCCCAAAGGGCTACAAACTGTGCATACTTTTTGATCCAGCAGTGTCTCTACTGGGCCTGTATCCCAAAGAGATCATAAAAAGGGGAAAAGGACCCACATGTGCAAACATGTTTGTAGCAGCTTTTTTTGTAGTGTCAAGGAACTGAAAACTGAGTGGATGCCCACCAGATGGAGAATGGCTGAAATAGTTATGTTGTAGGAATGTGGTAGAATATCATTGTTTTTAAGAAATGATCAGCACAATGATTTCAGAAAGTCTGGAGAGACTTACGTAAACTGATGCTGAGTGAAATGAGTAGAACCAAGAGAACATTGTACACAGTAACAGCAAGATGATAAGTAGTGATGGACATGGCTCTCTTCAACAGTGAGGTGATTCAGGCCAGTTCCAATGGACTTGTGATTAAGAGAGCCATCTGAACCCAGAGAGAGGAATGTGGGGGCTGAGTGTGGATCCCAATATAGTATTTTCACCATTTTTGTTGTTGTTTGCTTGCATTTTTTTCATTTTTTTCCTTTTCAATCTGATTTTTTTTCTTGTGAAGCATGATAAATGTGGAAACATGTATAGAAGAATTGCACATGTTTAACATATATTGGATTCCTTGCCATCTAAGGGGAAGTAGGAGAAAGGGAAGGAGAAAAAAATTTGGAGAATGAGGTTTTGCAAGGGTGAGTGTTGAAAATTACCTATGCACATATTTTGGAAATAGAAAGCTTTAAAAAAAATAAAAGAAACCCCTTTGAATTTTTTTTAAATGTGTAAGTTGAAGTCAGTGGTTTAAATCCATTTATGATTCTATGATCTTATGACCTACTAGGCATTCTTCCATTTGACAGTTGAGTAAATTGAT